>NW_027187056.1:0-41236 GCF_028583685.1 Petaurus breviceps papuanus | reverse complement strand
ACTCTCAAAATCTCTCACTTAAACTATTGTAATAACCTGATAATTGGTCTTTTTTGTCATGGGAACTAATGAAATCACCAAGAGGATTTGTTACAGGAAGAAGAGAAGAGGGCCCAGAACAGAGTTCTGGGGGACAACCATGTTTAGTGGGTATGTCTTGGATTAAGGTTCACCAAAGTACCAGTCAGAAGGTAGGAAGAGGACCAAGAGAGAGTAGTCTCCCAAAAATCTATATAGAAAAGAGTATCAAGGAGAAGCAGCATGGTGTCACAAGAGATAGAACACTGGTCCCCAGGAAGACCTGTGTTCAAATCAAGCCTCAGATACTACTAGCTGATACTAATAGCTAGTATCAGATACTCAGATACATACTAGCTGTTTGACCTTGTGCAAGTCACTTAATCTGTTTGCCTCAGTTTCCTCAACAAAATGGGAGTAATAATAGCACCCCCCACCCAGGTTGGTTGTGAGGATTAAATAAGATAATATTTGTAAAGAACTTAGCTCAGAGTCTGGCACATAGTAGCCATGCTATAAATGTCAGCTGATTTATTATTACTTTCGTCATTATTATTATTAGTAGTAATGGCTGCAAAGAAGTCTAGAAAGATGAATATTAAGAAAAGGCAATTGAATTTGGTACTTAAGAGATCATTGCTAATTTAAGAGAGCAGTTTGGGTTGAATCATCAGTACAGAAGTCAGACTGTAAGCAAGTTAGAATAAGAAGAAAGGAAGTAGAGGCATACACACACATATGGAGTTTAGTCACAAAAAGCAAAAGAGAAGTGGGATGATAATAGGGATCTAAGGATTAAGTGGGGGTTTTTGAGGATGGAAGAGATATGGGCATGTTTATATTTAGTAGAGAGGCAGTCAATAGATCAAGATAAATTGAAGATAAGAGAGGATGGAGATGATAGAGGGGACAATCTTCTGGAAAAAATGGGACACAATAGGATCACTTGTTCAGGTAAAAGAGTTTGTCCTGGCAAGGAGAAGAACCATCTCTTTTTGTGAGTTGGGTAAAGGAAGAGATAGTGACAGAAGGTTTTGGAGTAACAGGAGATGAGGAGGAGTAGAGAAGAGAGAGTTCTCAACAAATGGTCTTTTTTTCAGCAAAATATGAGGCAAGGTTCTCAGTTGAGAGTGGGAAGAGGGGAACCCATGGGAGGTTTATAGAAGTCTGAAAAGATTTGGAAGCACAGATGTGGTGAGTGGGATAGTGTGTTTATTAGAGAGAGAAAGTATTACAAAGCAACAATGAAGGCCCATTTGAGAATACATAGCATAAATATTTAGTGGGACCAGTTAGAACAGTTGAGTGATTTTCTCTCCCTCCATTTAGCAAAATGAGAGTAGAAGTTAAGGTAGCAGATGGTGGCAGTGATCCAAGGCTGAGGCTTAGTAGGGCACATTTTGTGGCAATATGATAAGGGGGCATATGACTCAAGAGAAAAGAATGAATCAGAATGAGGAAAGGAGGGAAATGTGGCTAGTACAGGGATAATAAATATATTGAAAGAAAACTGAGAAGTTCATGGATTAGAAATCATGGTGTGTACAAAGAGTGAGGTTTTGTATGGGAAAATAGATAAAGAGATGGAAAGCCAATAGCTTGTGATCAGATAAGGGAATTTTAGATGACCTCAATATAGAAGTGGTATATTTGTGAGTGATGATAGCATCAAGGGTATGACCATAATTCCAAACCTCAATTCCAACTGAGGTGGCATGGAGTAGATCATTGGAAATTATTATATTAAGAAACTGAGAAGTTATAGTGTTTGAGAGAGTATCAATATGTATGCTGAAGATTCTTAGTTTGAGAGCAGGAGTTGGAAAGAAGAGAAAGACTGTGAGCCAGGTATTAAATTCATCAAGGAAAGAAGTGTCCTAGAGGTCTCCATGTTTTGCTACCAAGATTTTGATTGAGTAGGAGATGTGAAATATATGGCCTGCAAAGGAGGAGAGATAACTGAGTGTTGGTGGTAAGGGCGAGAACTTAAAAAGTCATTGGGGAGCTAAGAGTATTCCAACTCCCGCCACCTTGACCAGTGAGTTGACAAAAATAAGTGAAAGTGCTGGAAAGGATGGGCAGGAAGTTTGTGTCACATGTACAAAAATATTTATAGCAGCTCTTTTTGTGGTGGCAAAGAATCAGAAATTGAGGGGATGTCCATCAATTGGGGGGGGGTGGCTGAACAAATTGTGGTGTATGGATGTGATGGAATACTACTGTGCTATAAGCAACAATGAGCAGGTGAATTTCAGAAAAACCTGGAAAGACTTAACATGAACTGATACTGAGTGAAGTGAGCAGAACCAAGGGAATATTGTACATAGTAATAGCAACATTGTGTGATAAGCAACTTTTATAGGCTTAGCTCTTCTCAGCAATACAATGATCTAAGACAATTCCAAATGACTCATGATAGAAAATGCTATCCACATCCAGAGAAAGAACTTTGTATCGAAGCATACTATTTTCCCTTTTTTGGTTGTTTTCTTCTTTCTTATTGTTTTTCCCTTGTGTTCTAATACTGCTTTCATTACATGACCAATGTGGAATTATATTAATTTATTGTACATGTATGGCCTATATCAGATTGATTGCTGTCTTAGGGAGATGGAGGGGAAAGAGGAAGGGAGAAAAAATTTGGAACTCAAAATCTAATAAAAGTGAATTTTGAAAGCTACCTTTATATGCAATTGAAAAAATAAAATATTACTAAGTAGAACAAAAAAGGAACTCTGTCATTAGGAGGCATTCTCAGTGAGAATCATAATATGGAAGGAGAGGAAAAAGAAAAGTTTGAAGATGAGAATAAGTTTTTTGCTTATAGAACAGGTATTCCAGATGTCACAGGGGAATAGGCAGACTGTATTTTGTTGGGATGTGTGTTTAAATGGGTTGAAGAGAATGGGAATGAGGAATTAATGTGTTGTAGGAGATGCTTTTGTTCTGGGACCATCACAATTTCATATACAAAAACTTCTGAAGAAATTCACCTTCTTCAGGAAATTCTTCAATTTAAATTGTGCACTAGATCCTGTCCTGTGTTACACCTTGTCTAATGTTTATGATAAAAGGGTTATTGAACAGGTTTATTTCTATTATATCTTTTAAGGGTTCTTGAATGATTTTCAAAAATGGGTGGAGAACAATTCTTATTGGAGCAGAGCCTTCCAGGCAATGTTTTGCTCTACCTTATCAAAACCAACAAACAAGAATGATAGAATTTTGTATTCCTTAGATATTTCCATAAGTTGCAAAGAAGTGGTCTACAGTTAAATTTTAATTGTAAACACCTGCTTCTTCCCTATTAATGCCCTTGTCAATAATGCCTTCTATTAATATGCTGATGACTCGCATAAAGATTTTTGTATAGGTGAGAGCACAGAGATCTAATTGTAGATACTTTTCAAGTTTCCCATGAGGGAGTGGGGGCAGGGAGTAATGACTTCTATGGTCTGAATTCTTTCCTGTGTTTTTGGTGTCTTCAAATGCCTTGTCCCTCAACATCTTCATAATTGTGGTCACTGATGCACAAGCACCTGGAGCCTTCCTTCTCCTGTTCAGAGCAGCATGTTCCTTGAAGAAAGTCTACTTAGGACCAGGTCCAGCATATTCCATCTGCCCCAAAGCAGCTACTTTTGTCTTTACCCACAAGGCATCTTCCACCTCCTGCCCCCAGTCCAATCTTCCAACTGTGTTGTGAAGGACCTGCAGTGCAAAGAAAAGTAACTCTTCCTTTGACTTTAGGCCTCCCATTTTACTTCGCCTGTCTTTGATGGTAGAGCAGTGCCCTGTGCTCAGTGACGGACATTCTCCTTCACATCCCAGTGATTCTGAACTCCTATAAATCATCATCTAAATCCTGTTCCATATCCCCCACCACCTTCCATCCCAAAGTTTTAGCCTAAGTACACCCAAACCTTCCACAGGGCCCTCTGGAATGCCTGCTCCATAGGCAACAAACTTCCTTTCATTTTAAACCTCTTTACCACTCCTTCCATTTACTAGTTCATACTGAAATTTGGTTTTCCCATGATTACAGACTCCCTGGTCATCATTTCCAGTACTAGCTGGATTCATTCATTCTCCTTGGTTCACTGGTTGAGGTGGATGTATTGGATTACTTTTTGCTTCCCATTACCACATCTAGATTTTTCCCATTCCTCCAGCACTTTGTGGCTTCCTTTAGGATTCATGCTACTTATATTTACAACTCAATAAAAATCCTGGGAGCTGTCAGCTATAGATTGCTGGGACATTTCCCTTTCTTCTTCAATGAGTTTCATACCTGGTTTATAATTTTTCTTTCATCTCACCTCTGGCCCTCATACTAGAGTATTTCAATATAAGTTTATTCTCCTTCAAATACCCTAACCACCCAGTTTTTCAACCATGAGCTATTCCTCTTACCATACACAAAATGGCCATAGCTTTGATCTTTCCAAATGTACCACCTCATGTTCAAAAATTATGAAATCCCATTATCCCACCATAATTTAATGGCTTTGGATAATTCTCTCTCTCTCTCTCTCTCTCTCTCTCTCTCTCTCTCTCTCTCTCTGTTTCTCTCTTCCTTCCCTTAGATAATCCTACTTTTCATTCTCACTGTGACTTCCAGTTCCTTGACTCTTCAATTCTCTTCCAGGCCATAACCTTTGCACTAGTCACTTTCTCCTCTTCTCCCCATCTTGACTCCTTGAAGAAGCAATTCAAATCTACACTGTCCTCCTCTCTTGAATACTTAATCTCCCTATCATTTCGCCAAATATGACTAGCCAAGCCTCAGCCTTCGATCACTCTCCTGCCATTCATTGCATTTACACTTACACATGTGCACTAGTAATGTAAGCCATATCTTGTTTCCAGTCATTTTTTCTGCCCATCCCCCATGCCTGACATCCTCTCACTACTTTTCTCTTAACATTGACATCCTTGACTTCCCTTAAGTTCCAACCAAAAACCCACTTTCTACAGGAAGCCTTCCCTAACACATCCTGAATAAAGGTGGGGAAAGTCTTTCTGACTGGGCGCACTACAAATTTACATTACATTACCTCAACTGTGCTAAATCCTCTGTTTGGCATTTAAAGCCCTTCATAGCCTAGCCTTCTCATACCTTTACAATCTTTTTATTCCTTACTCTTGGGTGGAGGGTATGTTCAAGGAAGACTAGTGTCTCTGGTGTGAGAACTGGTGAGCCCTGAGGGCTGCTCACTTGATCCACTCAACTTCTACCTGTGGCTCCAAGAAGCTTTAGCATGTGTAGCAGTGGTCACAGCTCAGTAAACTGTTTTGACAAATGGGTTAAACCAGGTCGAGTATAACCAAGGGGTCTCACATCCTTCAGTGAGACAAAGGGGTTTCTGCTCAAAGAATGTAAAGACATCCCTTGGTGGAATAGGCAGTTGAGAAAAATTTGTTCCAATGGCCATGAAGGTAACTGAAGCAAACACAATTTTGAGCACTTAGAGCTTGGTTAGACATTGAAGACACCAAGGTCACCACTATATCTCAAACCATTGCCAGTCATCTTGACTCTGTCTTGACAATGGACTGTGATGACTCTGGAAGAGATAGTGAGGCCAAAGACTTTGTACAACTCTCCCTTACTAAACCCAATTTATACATGAATAAAAAGATGTCACTCATACTATTTTGCCATTTTTACCTAGTCCTGTGGCAATAGGCAATTGACAAAGAAATAGGTGCAAATACATTGAGAACTGTAGTTACAATGCTGCATACAAGTGACTCTGGTCATAGGCTTGTCTTCTCACTAGAAGCATCAGTACAATACGGTAGCCTCCTGGTATATGAGAAGCCTTTTAAAGACCACACGGCACACCTCCTGGTGTGAGAAAGGAAACTGCCCTAAATATTGTTTGCTTTACCCAACCCTGGCCTGCTTACTGAGGGAGGCAGGGGTCCTACCTTATAATCAACACACACACACACACAGACACACACACACACAAAATACAAAAACTTCTACAAAGATAATTCCACTCACCATCAGCACATAGAATGTATGCACTCTTATTAATAATACAAAATTCAGTTGACATGAAAGAAGAACAGCTCTTGGTGCAAAAGAGCTTGGCAGGTTTCACATTCAAATAGCAACCCCAAGTGAAACAAGGCTGGCAAATGAAGGCTTTTCCAACCAAAGTTGGAGCTGGATATATGTTTTTTTTCCAGAGTGGCCACAGAAAAGGGGAGTTCAGTGAAGCTGGCATAGGTTTTGTGATCAGAACTAAGCTACCAAAAAACTTGCACACCTACCAAAAGAAGTGAATGACAGGTTCATGACAATGTGATTGCCCTTTGTAGGAAAACATCACACTACCATCATCAGAGTAAATGCTCCAACCATGACAAACCCTTATGAGGTTAAAGAAAAATTTTATGGAAACCTAGAGAACCTCATCAACAATTTTCCAAAAGAGGACAAGCTTATAATTCTGGTGACAATGCAAGAGTAAGCACAGACTACCAGACATGGCAGAGAGTCCTTGGGAGAAATGGATTTGGAAACAATAACAGCAATGGTCACTTATTCCTGAAGACATAATGCATCTCATGATCTTCTCTTCACCAACACTGTCTTCTATTCACCTAAATGCAATAAAACTTCAAAGATGTACCCTCACAGCAAACAATGGCATTTAATAGACTATTTTATTGTAAGGAAAAGAGACAGACAGGACATGAGTGATGAAGGCAATGTGTGATACAGAATGCTGAATTGATCATAGACTTATCCTCTCCAAGCTAAATATTTGCATTCAACAAAAGCGAAAGCCCCAAGGCAAGATGATTACCAAAAGACACAGTGTTGGATTAAAGCATTTCCTCTAATATGATTTGCTGCTAATTTGGAGGGAAAGCTGAGCCAATCCACAGTTAACAACAGTGAAGCAGGAACGGAGTGGGCAGCTTTTAGAGGTACAGCACCACATTTACTCATCTAGGTCAGAACATTCACAAACATCAAGACTGGTTTGACAAAAATGATGGGGAAATTCAGAAGCTGCTAAATGAAAAATGAAAAAAAAACACAAAGTTTACCAGCAAGATAGTTCGTCCATCTCTAAGAAAGTTGCATTTAACTCTATCAAAAGTGAAGTGCTAGGGAAGCTTAGAGAAATGCAGATGATTCAGTAAGAAGGCAGATACAATTCAGTTTTATGCTGATAGTGATAATCCAAAGTGCTTTTATGATGCCCTGAAGTCAATTTAGGGGCCAAAGATATATGGTGCATCTCAACTACTGAGTGTTGATGAAACCACATTGATTAGTGATAAGGACATGATCCTGGAGAGAGGGGCTGAACACTTCCATAGTTCTCAACAGATTATGATCAATCAATGCTGAAGCTGTTGACCATATACCTCACGTTGAAGTCAATTCCTCTCTAGCCAAGTTTCCAAATGAAAAATAAGTTTTGAATGCCATTGGGCTCCTCTGATGTGGCAAATCACCTGGTGCTGATTGTATTCCACCTGAGATTTATAAGGCAAAAGGTCTTCTGCTCATATGAAAGCTGACCAAAACTTTCCATGTTATATGGCAAGAAGAGATTATTCCCCAGGAGTTCAAGGATACCTCCATTGTCCATCTCTATAAAGGTAAAGGAAATAGACTGTTCTGTGACACTCCCAAGGGGGTCTCTCTCTTAATCATTGCCGACAAGATTCTTACCAGAATCCTATAATAGTCTGAGCCTTCACCAGTAAAATGGTCATCTACTTGAGGGCCAGTGTGGCTCCAGAAAGGAGTAAGGAATAGTCAATATGATAGTTGTTGCCCAACAACTTCAGGAGAAATGTTAGGAGCATAACAGAGGTCTATATACAACATTCATTAATCTGACCAAGGCCTTTGATACTGTCAGTTGTGAGGATTTGTGGGAAATTATGTCAGAATTTGGTTGCATGGAGAAGTTCATCAGAATTGTATGTCAATTTCATGACAGCATGCTTGCCTGGGTTCTGGATAATGGATGATGCTCTTGTGCTTTCCCAGTCACCAATGGAGTAAAGAAACCTGTGTGTTTGCTCCCATGCTTTATAACATGATGTTTTCAACAAGGTTGTCAGAAGCCTTAAATTAGGACAAACACAGTGTCAAGATCAGCTACAACACTGATGGTAAATTATTTAATTTGAAAATGTTACAAGCCAAGACTAAAGTAGAAGGAGAGTTGGTGTGTGATTTTTTATTAGCAGATGATTTTATACTTAATGTAACCTCTGAAACTGAGATTCACCAAAGTATGAGCTGATTCTCTGCTGCTTGTACTCACTTTGGCCTAATAATTAATACCAAGAAAACACAGGTTCTTCACCTGTCAGTACCACAACATTCATTCGTGGAACCATCAGTTACAGCAAATGGAGAAATTTTGAAGACTCTGGATAAATTCACTTACCTTGGCTGTATACTTTCTAGGGATGCATACATAGATGATGAGGTCAATATACACATTTCTGGAGCTAGCTCAGTGTTTGGGAGGCTCCAAAGCAAAGTGTGGGAAAGAAGAGATGTTAGACTACCAAACTGAATGTCTACAGAGCTGTTCAGCTGACCTCATTGTTTCATGCCTGTGAAACCTGGACAGTCTACCAGTGCCATGCTAGGAAGTTGAATAATTTCTACTTGAATTTTCTTAAGAAGACTCTCAAGATCACCTGGCAGGATAAGGTACAAGACACTGAGGTCCTTTCTCTAACTAAACTGCCAAGCATTCAAACTGTCCTGTATAGAGCACAACTTAGAGGGACTGGACACATTATTTTGATCCCAAATGTACCTTTGCCTAAAACTCTATTTTATGGAGAACTCATGCAAGGCAGGTGATCACATGCAATAGAAGGGCACTCTCAAGGTCTCTCTGAAGAACTTTGGAATTGATTCTGTGATATGTGAGACATCTTTACTCCAAATTTCCTATGGACTATTTCTGCCTGATCTGTGGTAGAGCATTCTGAGCTTGTATTGGTCTGATCAGTCACAGTTGGACCATTGTATCTTGACTACAATATAGTCATGCCATTTTGGTGCTCTTTGGAAATGAAGGACAACAACCAACCAACAATGTTGGGTTGAATATGGGAATTTTTTTCTTTCTTTTCATTATTTGGGACTCAAGGTCATTTCTCCTACAAATTTTAGTTAGCTTAAAGTCTGGTCTTTTCTGTTAATATTAACATTGCCTGATAAAATCTGACACTTGAAATAAGGGAAGATTATTTTACGTGCTTCATGTAGAAACCAAAGGGGTACAAAAGTGATTTATATTTCCATATACATAATTCATGGAAGAGAGCAATGGAACATGTTGTGGTTACTTTTAATAGAAATAATTATTCAAAATATTTTAGCTGTGAGAAAGCTCATAGCCATAGTTACCGACAATAGTAACTATTATTCTTGATTTCTCCAAACTTCTGGAATATAGTCCCCCCAGTTCATAGCTCAAGATTTTAGCCAAACTGCCTGAACAATCTTTTTATTATTTATTGGCAGTACAAAGGTTAAATTTAGTCCTCTCTATGTCTTTGTCTTTGTTGTCTCAATTTCTTCCCAATAATCACTATTGACAGTTTCTCCAGAACAATTCAACTCCCTTTCTCTTCACAGACTACTCAGGAATGAATATTAATGAATTGATGAATATTAAGTTGTCATTGTTCAAAATTCTTATTTTTTATTAGCAATAACAATATAAGTAACAGCAATGACAGTTTCTAGTTATTGAAACTGATATTACATGAATATAATTCCTGCTGCTCTTGATTCTGGTTAAACAATAAACAAAAAAGAGATGGATGTAAAATATTTTGTATAGGTAGAAATAGAATCAACAAAATATTGACTTTTCTTTTTCTAATCCATCAGTATTAGAGGGTTGTATGAAAGTACATTCCATGGAGTAAGTGTAGGAATTGTGGGAAGATCATGTGGAGCTAAACTGATCTTCCTGATGACTTCTATGACTTGATTTCTCATTGACTTCTTAGTCCTTTTGGTGCACTTGTCCTTGCTAAATGAAATGGGCAGCCAGAGAGTCCTAATTTGTCCTCATGTTGCTAGTCACTGGGGACTGTGCCAGTGACAACCACTAATCCAGACTTCCCATACTTCAGTGGTGATAGTGCTATAGTTTTAACTGTTTTGGAATATTGACTTGCCTTATAGGTTGTACGAGATCAGATATCTCACTGCACAGTGAAATTGCGGCAGACTACTGGTCTCATGGAGTACTGCCTGGAGGTTATCAAGGAAAATGATCCCAGTGGCTTTTTGCAGGTGAGTGTGGACTTCTTTGATTTTTATATGCTAAATGTCCCAAAGGTCTGGATCTAGGAATTCAAGTTCCATGTAATCCAATCCAAGAAATATATAGCATAACCCACCTTCACACTATTCCATTTTGTAATTTTCCTGTAATGAAATTACCTAGCTACCAGAAAATCATTATCAGATGCTATGATTTGTAAAGAGTGTTATGTGAGGTAATACTTGCTGAGTTTCATTGGAAAAAAAATGCTTCATAAGCCCATCATACAACTTTCTGAAATCATAGTATTTCAGAAATTGTAGGGACTTTAGAGGTCATCTAGTCTAACCCTTTCATTTCAGACATGAGGGAACTAAAAGAACTGAATTGTGGCTCACAAGAAGAGGGCGATTTCTTTTTAGAAGAATTAGGGTTTTTTATATTAATCAGTGCATTTAGCTAGAATGGTTTTATCAATGGAAAAAAATCCAAATAACTGTACATTAATTTGCTTTCTCAGTGCCAACTTTCTGACCAATCAGTAGATACTTGATAGTTAATAATAATAATAATAATAATTACTAAATAACAATAATAAAACTATTAAAGAGATAATATAAAGAAGTGTTGGAAATAAATAAATAGACTCCAAGTCCCAGATTTAGAATTTATTAGCTGTGGGACCCTTGGGAAGTTATTTCATACCTGTGTCCTACTTAGAGGTAACTATGTGGCACAGTGGAAAAAGCACTGAGCCAGGAGTCAGGAGGACCTGAGCCCAAATACAGTCTCATGCATTTCCTAGTTTTGTGACCTCGAGTAAGAAATTTGACCTCCGTTTGCCTTAGTTTCCTCAACTTCAAATGGGGACAGTAACAGCAACTATCCTCACAAGTTTGATGTGAAGATCAAATAAGAAAATATTTGTAAAGTTTTTAGTACAGTGCCTGGCATATAGTAGGTACTATATGAATGTTTATTCTTTTCCCTTCCCTCTATGCTTCACTTTCCTCAATTATAAAAAGAGAACAAAAACTAGCATTTGTGCTATCTACCTGATCAGGGTCATTGTGAGACAAGTAACTATATAAAGTAGTAGTAATTATTAACAATTCACATTTACATGGTGCTATAACATTTTCCAAAACCCCTCACTTAATCAAACAACACAAAATATTACTATGTGCTAACATTGTGTTGGACACTAGAGATAACAGAGATAAAAGTAAAATAGCTTCTTGCCTCAAGGAGCTTACATTCAGATGGAGGAGACATAATGTACATGTAGAGGTACATTCGAGATCCATACTAAGCAAATGCAAAATAAGCTTGTAAAGGCACTAGCATTTGAGGGGATTTGGAAATAATTTGTTATAAAAAGTTGAGCTTGAGAGGAGTTTTGAAGGAAGCTAACAATTCTGTACCTATGTAGAGTTATGGAGGACAGCCAATGCAAAGACACAGATACAGGAGATGGAGTGTCATGTGTGGAAAAAACATGCAAACATAATATTATATATGTATGTGTGTACACAATAAATACAAGGAAACTGAAAGGAACACTAGCCATTTGAGGATCAGTAAATACCTTACAGTAGCATTTGAGCTGTGCTTTAAAGGAATCTTGAGATTTAGAAGTGGAAGTGAGGAGGAAGTGCAGAAAAGGAATAGGAATGCACAATAACATATAAGTGCTACATAAGTACTTATAAGTACTAATAACATATAAGTACCTAAAAGAAGAGCATAGAACCATGAAAAGTCTGAAAGGAAAGATCATTGCTGACTACCTCAGTCTATGTCTCTCTGTCTCTGTGTACTCAAGAAGGTGGCTTCAAATCTAGGTACTTCTACAGAAGCATGGGAGACTAGATATAGGACTTCTCTCTCCTCAAGGTCCTTTATTCTCCCAAAGGAAGTTCCTTGATTATTGGAAATTCTTCCAGTCCTTCCAAAATAGTTTCTTCCCTGATCACAATATTCCCAAAAGATATTATTATTATTACTATTTCAGGTGATTAAAACGAGGCTTAGGGAAATTAAGTGGCTTCCCTAGTCACATGACTATTAGCTATCAGAGTTGAGTCTTGAAGCACTAAATTTATTGTTCTTCTCACTAGGTCAAAGTGACTCATACCTTGAGAGTTTATTGTTACCTATCTGATAAATTGATTTTTTTGTTATTTAAGGCCAAATTTTAATGAAATATCATAATTTAAAATTGATTACACTTAAGGAATCAGAGTCCTTTGGTTGCTAAGTAAGCCAGTTTCAAATAAAAATACTAAATTAAGAAACAAAGGAACAATGGAAAGTAAGTGAATATGACATATAGAAAAAAGGAAAGCTACATAATGAATACATAAAAGAAAAGGCATCTAGCAAGCCCTCACTGTGTTCCAAGAACCAGGGTAAGTCTAATGGATGCAAATACAAAAGCAGAGACAGTATCTTTAGCATTTATCAAGGTATCTAGCAAATAGTAAACATTTAATAATTGCTTATTGAATAAGTCCCTATCTTCATTATTCAAAAAAGAGACTACATATATATGAGTACTGGTCAGGGAGGGTTATTTGGATTTAGAACAGTAAAGGGATGATGGGTGGAATGAGAAACAGCTACAAGTACAGCTACAGGAAAACTACAGGGAATGAGTGGATGATGATGATGATGATGATGATGATGATGATGATGATTTGAACCATGACTCCATGATATGGCGAGGGTGCATGACATATATGTGCATGACAGCAAGGCATTTGGTAAGAAGATAGCCAGAAAGAGAAATGAAGCTTGGATAAAGACAGGACTAAACATAATAGGTGACAGGAGGCAAATACCAATCAGGGCAATGAAGGCCCAGAGAAGGATTCCAAGGTTCTAGGCTTTGGTTTCTGGTCTGTTAAATGATAATCACTTCACAGACTTTATTTTTAAGATGCTAGAAATTATATTTTGTGGAATACAATTAATTCAGGATCTCTTATTTTCTGACACCCCCCCCCTTATTTTATTATTCTAAAGAGAGGGTAATGTCATTTCTTAATATAAGACAAAGACTAGCTGGACAATCACATAGAGTGGGTTACACATCACCTGTTAACAGTAGTACTGGTTCCATTAAGACAGTAAGATCGGGGGTGGCCAGGTGGTGCAGTAAGAGCACTGGCCCCAGAGTCGGGAGACCTGGGATCGAATCCAGGCTCTGATGCTTAGCACCACGCCCAGAAATAACTGGCTGTGTAACCTTGAGCAAGTTACTTAACCCCAATTGCTTTAAAAAAAAAAACAGCAAGATCAGAAAGAATTGCATAATCCAGCAACTAGAGCTTTAGCATATACATCAATTATATCAATAAAATTAGTTTGCACCCACTTTGCCTATAACTAAATGTAAATTTAACTCTAAATATAGAGACATTTGGAAATGTGTCAAGAAAAGTTTGTGATTGGTTAAAGACCATTTCAGCGACCTCAGTTTTTTCAAGGTAAGGTTTTGGAAACTATTCTATTTCCCAGTGTGGTATGTAATCTCTCACACAATCTTTAATGTGATTAGATTTCTGATGCACTCATTAGAAGAGTGCACTTGACTGAGGATCAGTGGGGAAAAGGGACTCTTACGCCAAGGATGACAACAGATTTTGATTTGAATCTAGACAACACACCTCTGCTGCAGTCCATCCACCAACTTGACTTTGTACAAATGAAATGTAAGTATTTATATCCAAATAAGTCAAAAAGTATCTTATATGGATATTGTCACTTATAAAATTGTGTTGAGGTCCAGAGCCCCAAAGACAAGTAATTGTTGGGAACATAAAGATGCAGATTAATTTAGTAGACTACATCATATCCAGACTTCTAAGAAGGTTTGCATGGTATCTGATTTTGTCTTGTAATGAAGCTGTGCAGTTTTATATGTTTAATCTTTATCTCTGGTATTCAGATAGCTACCATGGGACATTTTCCTCCTAATCTCTAAAATGGCTTTTGGATTATATTCTTGACAGTTGATAGCACATTGCACATCGCAAAGTATTGCAAAACAGAAAACCTCTATAATCCAATTACCTACTTGTTGCAGAAAAGACTAAAATTTGAACTCAGGGATGAAGAGTAAGTGTTGCGCACTCATTAATGGAAAGACCTAAAGAATTGTCTTTGAGCATATAACATGGATGTTTCAGAGAAATATAGAGCTAGGCTATGTTTGGCAAGGCATTTTAATAGCTTTGTTGAAAAATGGAAGGAAAAACATAGCCTAAATAGAGGTAAATTGACACATAATAAATTTTTGGTGAGAGGAGATGTTCGAGATAAGCTAGTGGTTTCCAAACTTTATAATGACATCTCCCTTTTCTAATCCCTTCCTCCAAATGTCACTCACCTCCATCTGATCTTCACAGAACAAACAATATAGAACATTTTCACTTAAGTGAGAGAAAACCAATATGTTTGCAGTAATGTAGAAATGGTTTGGACTCTGAATGAGTCCATGTCCTAAAATTTTGCAAAGAACTTTCTGTTTTGGAATATTTCTTATAAAGTTTATTGTTTTTGCACAACTTGAAAAACTAAATGTAGCCCCTCACTAACATTTCTAAAGACAAGTGATTATAAAGCATTCAATTTGTCCAAATTTCATAAAAGGATACATTTTAAAGTAGTGATTGTAGATCATTAGTTCATTATAATGCTAATTAAAGTCCGTCACTACAGAGACCAACTGAATTTTCCTACATTATATATTTTTTTACTTTTAAAATCCATCAATTATAATAAAAATTATCTTTATATGCCTTTATTTATAGGTTTGCTAAGTATTGAATCTTCCCTAACAACTTTAACATAGAGTAAGATATAATCAAATGGGCATCTTCAACAATATCTGTTCTTTTATCTACTTGAAATGCAAAAGTGGAAGATGTCAGTTAATTACGTAGGTCTTCAGACATATGAAAAAGTCCCTTTCTCATTTCAATATCTATTATTGGAACCAATTAGGCTAATTTGTTTGCCAAGTATTGGTTCATCATCATCAGGAGCTACAAGTAGCACTGATATTTTTATCTATTAAATAAGGCTTTTTAGGCTTAGCAATTCTATAAGCAATTATGGTGCACAAAATCATTTTGATACCACAGACTTTTAAAAGTTTATTTTTATTTAAAGGCATTTGCTTTTCTGGAAAATCCTCATCTTAATACATTTCATATGTAAACTTTCAAGATCTTATTAAATTTATTAGATTTCATGCTATTTTTAGTTAAAGCATGTGTACAAAGCAAACAGAGCAGTCTTTACTGCAATCAATAAATAATCATAATATCAATAACAGCACTCATTAATTCCAATAGTAAATAAAGTGAGATAAGTTCTAAAGAAGTTCAAGCAAAGTGTCAAGACATCTCAGGTGGAATAGATAACTTTTAACTGGTCAATAAAAGATGAAAAATTGGGAGCTTAGACAACACCCAGTTAAACTTTCTCAAGTTTCAGATCTTTCAGAAAGGTGGCATTTCTTATCTAAGGTCATTATCATGCCCTACCTACCAGTTTCTTAAATGATGGTACCCTCTGAGATTTGAGAAATTTAATCTTATATCATAGCAAGTCCTTATTACTGTGCCAAAGTATTCATAAATTACCTTCTTAAGTCCATAAGTATTGCCATCTTAGGAGAGCACAGAGTCCTGAGTAATCACACTACCACTGGCCCACCTCCAGCATAAACTTTCATTTAGGTGAAGAAATGATCAATGTAAGCATTATATCCTTGAAGGGGAAAAGAAGTCCCTTGGATAGAAGGGGAGTGGAAGTAGCAAGGAACCAGAGTCCTTTGGTTGCTAAGTAAGCCAGTTTCAAATAAAAACACTAAATCAAGAAACAGAGGAACAATGGAAAATAAGTGAATATAATATATAGTAAAAAGGAAAGCTACACAATGAATACATAAAAGAAAAAGTATCTAGTAAGCCCTCACTGTGTTCCAAGAACCAGGGTAAGTCTAATGGATGCAAATACAAAAGCAAAGACAGTATCTTTAGCAGTTAGCAAGGTATCTAGCAAATAGTAAACATTTAATAATTGCTTGTTGAATAAGTCCCTATCTTCATTATTCAAAAAAGAGACTACATATATATGAGTATTGGTCAGGGAGGATTATTTGGATTTAGAAAGGTAGAGGGATGATGGGTAGAGGAATGAGGAACAGAAACTCAGTTGTTTCTGACTCTTTATGCCCTTATGGAGTTTTCTTGGCAAAGATACTAGAGTGGTTTGCCATTTCCTTCTCCATTGAATTAAGAAAAATAGAGGTTAAGTGACTTGCCTATTGTCACACAGCTAGTAAGTGTCTGAGGGCAGATTTGAACTTAGGTCTCCCTGACTCCAGGCCTGTTACTTTATCAACCTAACTGCCCACTTCATTTTCCCTTGAGCTAGGGATAATTCCTAGGATAATTACCCTGAATAAGTGTATTCCAGGGATTGATCTTGTAGCATTGTGGTAGAGATAAACATATTGATTTAGCTAATATATATATATATATATAAAACATTTCACACTGTGCACAGAAACTTGACCCCAACACATAGATGGCTGAAAATATTGAACTACAAATAGATCATGTCCCTGAGTATGTATTATATGACAGTCAT
The DNA here is from genome assembly GCF_028583685.1 of Petaurus breviceps papuanus. Classification (NCBI taxonomy): domain Eukaryota; kingdom Metazoa; phylum Chordata; class Mammalia; order Diprotodontia; family Petauridae; genus Petaurus; species Petaurus breviceps. The sequence continues at coordinate 24,269 of NW_027187056.1, read as the reverse complement.
TTCTTGGTGGATTTTCTTTAAAAAAAAAACTTAGACCAGGTGGCAAAGTGAAGAGAGCACCATCCCTGGAGTTGGGGGGACTTGAGTTCAAATTTGGCTTCAGACACTTGACACAGCTGTGTGATCTGGGCAAGTCACTTAACCCCCTTTGCCTTTCCTCCCCCCTCAAAACAACTTAATTTCTACTTCTGTCATTTGTCTTTAATTTCCCCTTTTATTCCTGGATATATGGATATGTCACACAATCAGCAACTTACTCTTTATAACAGAAAAAATTGAAAGAAAGAGAAAAGCAGTTCAGTAAAATTGAGTCCAATAGTATATACAGTGTTCCACACCCACAGTTTGCCATCTATGCAAAGAAGAGAGGGAGATATTTTTCTCCTGTCTTCTTTGGTACAAACTTTGTCATTATAATTGCACTACATACAGTTTGGGGCTTTGTTCTTGTTGTTATTTCCTTTCACACTAATGTAGTGAATGTGTATATTATTTTTCCTGATTTACTTACTCTTTCTCAATTCTTTTAAGTTTTCTCACACTTCCCTAAATTCTTCTTGGCTTTGCTTTGTCTTTTAATGAATGACCCGATATGTTTAGAATAGTTTCCTGAAGTGTGGTCCACAGACCCTTGGAGGGTCCTTTAGACCTTTTGCAGTAGTTTCTGAGGATAAAACTATGTTCAAAATAACATCATAAAGTTACTTGGCTATTAAAAAGCTCTTCCTTGGGTGTCTAGGTGTGCCAGGGAGTAAAGCGCTGGCCCCAGAGTCAGGAGGACCTGAGTTAGGTTCTGGCCTTAGACACTTAACACCCACACACACAAAAAACTAGCCGTGTAACCTTGGGCAAGTTACTTAACTGCAATTGCCCTCCAAAAAGCAAAAAAAAAAAAAAAAAGCTCTTCCTTCTTTCAGCTACATATTTGTGTGAGACCAGATTTTCTTCATATACTTCAAACAAGATAACATTATGATAGATTGAATTTAGATGTCTTCTATTAAACCAGACATTAAAGAGCTATGCAAAGATATATAAAACAATGTCATTCTTCTCACAATTTTTTTTTGTTTTGGAAACTATAAATAGTGATTCTTCAAAAATAAATTATTTATATTAGCACTTGATAATTTTATTATAGTCATTTTAAGGAATTAATCATTATTTTATAATTTTATTAGTTTTAATTTCTAATATAGTAAACATCACTGAACATGGTTAAAAGAGAGCAAAAGAACACAGGGAACACACCATTCTGGGTCAACTTGATGTTACACCTGAGTTTATTTTAAGTTGTAGAGTTTTCAACTGTTTGCTGACATGTTTGCACTTAAGTTAAAAAAATACAATTGGCCCTTGACAATTAAAAAAGTCAGAGTTATACTCATTTGTATTTAGCTTCCTCTCCAGTGCCAGCAGCCCCCCTTCTACAGTTGGAAGATTGTTGCACACACAACAACAGCGCTACATTGTCATGGAAACAGCCACCTTTGTCACCAGTGATGGCAGAAGGATACATTCTGGAACTGGATGATGGAAATGGTGGCCAGTTTAGGGTGAGTAGAGAATCTACCTTGTTTATTTGGTTTTCTAATTGTATATTATAAATGAGGGCAGCCATAGATTTTGAAAGTTATGTTTTTAAATTAATTGAGCAATTATTGGGCAACATAGATTAGTGCTAAGAGCACTAGTCCTGGAATCAAAAGACCTGGATTTGGGATAATGTGGCATTTCTTCAATATATGGCCCTAGGCAAGTCATTTTTACTTCTCTGAACATTTAGCTTCTCATTAATAAATGAACATTGTAATAATTTCACTACATTCTTAAAAGGTTGTCAAAGGGCAAAAAATTCGTAAACCTTAAAGTATATTAAAATGTGAATTTCTATTTTCATCTTTTAGGTACTAATCAAGGGGAAAGTCCAATCATCACTACTATTCTAGTGGAGAATTTGATGGATTATCTAAATTATACATTTGACCCCTTTCATTTCCTCTGCTTTTCTACATCCTGAACATCACTTCAAATTCAACATGTTTAAGTTGGAAATTATCATTCTTGCCCTACCTTTAATTTCTTTCCAACTTCCTGCTTTCTATCAGTTATTATTCCATTCAAAGTCAGAAGCCCCAAAGTATCTTCAAGTTCTTATTCTCCCTAGGCCTGTATACTCAGTTATCAAGTGCTATCACTTCTCTTATACAATGTCCCTTGGATCCTTTATAATCTCATGAAAAATAACTATTATATTTCCCTAGCAAGTCTCCATGTGTCTAGCCTTCTGTAGTCTATCCCACACACTACATTCTTTTGCCAGATTGATATTTCTAAAACACAAGTTTCAGCATACCACTTCTCTACTTAAAAATTTTCAAATTTTTCCAATCATCTACATTTTCCACAATTCCTATATTATAAAATAAAATAAACATCTGGCAAGCATTCACTCTGTGTCAGATACTGTGCTAAGTACTAGAGATACAAACAAGCATAAGAAAGACAGTAACTTCCCTCAAGGAATTTACAATCTAGGCTTAGGGGGAAGACAATAGACAAAAGGAAGCTTAAGGGGGTGGTGATAGAGTATATCCTGTAAGGGGAGAGAATGTGAAAAGCATTATGAAAATGATGATTGCATCAAAACCAGGCAGACTGCTGCTGCTGGTCAATGAAGAGATGGCTGGGATTTTGAGTTCTTCATAAAGAGAGACTACAGGAGTGGTTTTTGCTATTCCCTCCAGCCTTCTAATAAGAGAGATTAAAACAACTCATGGTGCTGAATAGATGTAAGAAACAAAGCTAAAGCAATGTCCATGCTGATGAGTTTCCCCTAGTGATGAACTTATTCTGAGTGAGACATGAAGAAAATAATGGTAGAGTCAAAACCAAGCAGAGTAGTTAGTGGCAAATGAAGAGACTGAGATTCTGAGCCCTCTATAAAAGAACATTATAAAATATATATTTCTTATTCCTGCCTCTGAGACTTCTGCTTTACTGAGACAGCTAGGTGGCACAGAGAAAGAATAGAGCAGGATAGAGAACTGGACCTGGAATCAGGAAGACCTGGACTCAAATCTAGCCTCAGATGCTTACTAGCTGTGTGGTCCTAGGCAAGTGATTCTATTTGCCTCTGTTTCTTCAACTGTAAAATGTGAAACACAACGGTACCTACCTCCCAGCACTGTTTTGAGGATCAATGAATTAATATCTATAAAAGTACTTAGTACAGTACATAGTAGGTGCTTAATAAGTGCTTATTCTCTCCCCCACCCCTCTTTATCAAACTGACCTATTTACTGTCTACATATGTTTTGTTTCTTCCCATCTCCATGAATTTGCTCATACATTATCCCCACCTAGAACACTGCTTCTCATTATTAATTCTAGTTACAATTGGGAGGTGGGTGGAGTACACTCTCCCAGATCCCAGTTCTGGACCCTTGTCAACTTGTCTCTATCCTGGGGAGCCTGGCCTGCAAAAGGAGAATCAGGTTCTTCTTATGTGCTTCTGGTTCATTACCTTCTCATCCCACCCCACAGTAGAACCCTGAGGACAATCACTTAAACTAAAGTTAGGTTTGACTTACATCTAGTGTCTCCCCAAAAAAGAAAAAAACTGGATCCCCTCTAGAAAGGAACTTAATAGCTAATTCACCTATAAGTGAAATAGGACAGTTATTAATTGCATTCAGCACTAGAAAAATGTTTAAACACAAAATATTTATTATTTCACTTTATCTGACAAACATTTAAAATGGCAACCCATCACTTTTATTATATTGTCCTAGGGGGTTGAAAGCTTAAAATATTAAACATTCTGTGGGACTGTTCAGCAGGCATTTTGCCTTTATCTCAGCTCTGTACTGACTGAAAAACTTACTCTGGTTACATGTCGTCTGACAAACCAAATCATGGCTGGGGCTTGGTGTCCTGTCAGTCCTTTCCAAGAAGAGAATACTTACAAAGAATGCTTCCTCCTCCCAATTAGCACCAACTCAAGAAATGCTTGATCTCCCAAGGTAGCCATTACATTTGAAAAGTCCATCCCTTATGATTGCTATTTAGTCACTTTTACTTGGAAAAAGAAATCCAAAGTGGAATAGCAGCCAGAAATTTGAAATCTAGTTTCTGGCTCATCTGGGCCAGCAAATTTATTGCCATATATAGATGGTAACCAAGGCTGCTGGGTGAGAAAGAAGAAATCCTCTCCTCCCACCACATGAAATACAAGAAAAACTGTAGGCATCTAAGGCCACATGTTCAAAAGGAAAAAAGAACAGAAAATGCGGTCTACTCAGTTGCCAGGTATTCAATGGCCAGGTGGGATGAAAAGATGGTACATGTTGTACAAAGAGAAATTTCTGGTGGTACAATAAGCCAAAATACATGGTTGATGAAAAGTGGTCAGAACAGAGGTGCTATTCCCAATCATGCTCTATGAGGTGAGCTCTTATCCAAATGCTGGTTACGTGCAAATTTTATCTATCTTTCCAGGTCCAGATAAAATTTTACCTTCTCTAGTACAGCCTAAAGTGATCTCTCTCTCTCTCCTTTGAAATCCTATAGCTCATATATATACAACTTATTTATTGGACTAATAATTATCTTCTCATCTTTGATTTGTCTTATCTTCTGAACTATACTTGTATGACTCTTGAGAGCAAGGAATCCATCATAGACTCTGGATCACCTAAAACAGTTCTTTACACATATAAACAAAAACTCTTCTTGAACTTTATTTTAATTTTCAAAAGACAAAAATGCAAGGATGAAGTAGATCAGGTTTTTAACTGACATGGTTTGGAATGAATAATTCTTAAGCGAAAAAAATGATAGACTATCATAAATAAAAATGTTGGAAGATAATTTCAGTTACATGAGATGAAAAAAAATCACACACAAATAAAATCCATGAAAGTAGGATGAAAAGTAAGTGATTAATTGGGGTAAAAGTCTTTCCATCAAATATTTTGAGAGCTAGCCTGGTACAATGGAAAGCCTAAATTGTCTCTTAAGGCCCTTCCAGCTTTTAATCTACATATTCTTTTGATCTTTGGTGTATATGCAAGCTATACAGATAACTAGCAAAAATATATAATAACAATACCATTCCTAAATAAGTGTTCAAAATTGCAATCTAGTAACAACTTTTGGAAAAATTGTTCTAAAGCATTAATAATAGGAGAGAAGAAAATCAAAACAACTCTGAGCTTTCATGTCACTCTCAACAAATTGGCAAAGATGACAAAAATGAGAATAGTTAACATTAGAAGGGTTGTAAAAAGATGACCCATACTTTTCCCGGACCTGTGAATTGACCCAAACTTTCTGGGAAACAATCTTGAATTATGTTTTAAAAAAAAGATTAAAATGTTCTTTGACTCAGAGATTGTACTGCTAGGCTTATTCTAAAAAAGGTTGGAGATATAAAGAAAGGTCTTATATATGCCAAAATATGTATAGCATAAGTTTTGAAATAAGAAAGAACTACAAACAAAATAATTGAAAAAGGCTTATGAATTACTAAAAATAATTATGGTAAATTACTGTAACAAAATATTGCTAGGCTATAAGAAAAGAAGAATCACAAATATTGAGAATTGGAAAGGTCCTTAAGTGACCATCTAATGCAACCCAACACAAAAGGAATCCTTCCCATAACATACTTGATAAGTAATCATCTAGTTTCTGACTGAAGACCTCTTAGTAGGGATCACCCTACACCTCTCCAGGCAGCCCATTTGACTTTGCCATACCTCTAATTGTTAAGAAATGTTTCCTAACATCAAACCTAAATTTGAATTTTAGCAACTTCCACTCATTGCTACTGGTTCTGTCCTCAACACAAGTCAAATAAAGCAAGCCTAGTCCCTTCTTCTCATATAATCCTTTCAAATAATTGTGTTTCCACTGGAGTCTTCCCTACTCAGGGCTAAACATGGCCAGGTTTTAGTCTGTTCATCATCTGGACAATCTCCAGAATAATAAGTTGTGGTGTCCTTTTAAAAACTAAACCATAGCATCCCTGACTGAACATAAAATTCCATATGAGGTCTGATGAGGACAAATAGAGGGGAATTGTCACTTCCCTATTCCTGGAAGTTATGCTCCTCTATGCCCATGATTACATATATTTTTTTTGGCTGCCATACCAAACTGCTGGCTCGTATTGAGCTTATAGTGAATGAAAAATCTCAGATCTTTTTCAAAACTGTTATCCATGCCTCTCTAATCTTATACTTGTGAAGTTTGGTTTTTTTGGTATCCAAGTGCAAGATTTATATTTATCCTCATTTAAATCAATTTCATTAGATTCAGCCCAATGCTCTAGACTGCCAAGATCTTTTTTTTTTTAATATATTCAAATTCTAAGATTCACTGCTATCTATCCTTCAGAGCTTTACATTGTCTTCAAATATAATGAGCTTACATGCCATTTAGGCTTTCATCCAAGTCATTGACAAAAATGTTAAAATGAATAAGGCCAAGCACAGATCCCTGGGGTACTCCACTATGTGCCTGCCTCATTGATATTGTACAGCAAACAGCTACTCTTTGAGTATAGTCATATAACAAGTTTGATTCCATAAGATTGTATTATGTGTCTAACTCACATTGTCTACAAAAATAACATGAGATATTTATCAAACCCTTTGCTAAAATCTAGATAAAGTATTTCTACAGCAATTCCTTTATCTGCTAGTTTAGTATTCCCATGAAAAAGGAAATGTTAATATGGCAAGATTTGTTCTTGATGAAGTCTATAATAGCTGCTTCCCTTTCTATATATTCTCTTGCCATCTCTTCCATGATTTGTTTTAAATTTTTTTCCCAGAATTAAAGTCAAGCTGCCCAACTTAGTGTTTTCAGTTTTCCTTTTTTGAAAAGTAGAACAATATTTGCTTTTCTGCAATCTTGTTGCATCTCTCCTATTTTACACAATATTTCTAATATCACTAAGAATGGCTGAGCAATCGCAAATTTCCAAGTCACTTTGGACCCAAAGATGAAGTTCTTTTTAGCCATGCAACTAATAGGGTAGTTAGATGAGTTTTTTTCCTTAACTTAATTATCCACTTCCACTTAGTAATATTCTCACTCTCATTTCAAGTGTAAATGTTATTCTTTGTAGAGAAACAAAAGTAAAAAACGAACATGTCTGCTTTCTTCCTATTGTCATTTGGAATCATTTCAAACATCTCTTCTCCTTTCCCCATCAATATTGTTAATAAATATCAGTTGTTCTGACTTTCCCTTAAGATCCTCAGCCCATTCTAAGCTTTATTATTTCATGACATTAATTTTACAAGACTATCCCACCCTCTAAGTCATCCTGTGTTGCTGTAGGAACTTACATACATATTTCATACATTTTCTTTTTAAAAATCTAAATTTGTTAAATTCCTTATGCATTCACCTTGCTCTGTTTAAATAAATCTCATTTTGTTCCTTATTAAAATTGTTTTACTCTTTACCTTCAGAATTCCATTCTTATGGATCTTTCTTGTCCCTTATCAGACTTCCCTTGAAGTATTATAGTTCATGATGTCTTTCTTCTCACTTCTTTGAAATCTGTTTTCCCTAAATCTTAGGGTATATGACAGACTGTGCTGGGGCTATTCCTTCTCCTATCTCAAACTTCAGGGCAGAGTGGTCACTTATCCCAAGGCACTCATAATTTCCCTCCCAGCAACCTTTCTTCCCCCTTTGACTATGAATTTGATCCAGAATAGAATTTCTCCTTGTTGATTCTTCCAGTTTTTGATGGTTGAAATTATCACTAAAGAGTGTCAAGAAATTATTGCTACTCTCTGCCAAATAGAGAAGGGTCTAGATGATATCTGGATAATTGGTGTCCCCTATCTCTACTATATCAAGCCTTTGGATCAAATTTCAGATCTGTTTCCCAATCTCCTTTCCTATTTCACTTTCTGGCCTTGGGATATTTCAACCCTAACAAGCTTTTTTAAAAAAATGCAATATAAAGTGTGGGGGGGAGGAATTGTTCAGCTGCTGTAGTATATTCACAGAGGACCAGTAATGTGTTAATAAGTGGAAATGTTTTCCTTTCCTTTTATAAATGTTTACAATATGACACCTCCCTGACTTAAGGAAAAATAATTGACCATGTCTTGATATGATTCTTAAAATTTGACAATTTGAGGGTTTGTTGGTTCAAGAGAGCTAAAGAAAGAGCCAGCAGTCAATGAAGAACCCAGCTCTTTACCACTTGGAAGAAGGGGAGGAGAGAATTTTTTCCCCTCCTTTCCACTTCTTGGTCATGGTGTCAAAAACTGGAGCTACTTCCCTAGAAGGAGATATTTCACCTAATGATGTTGGAGAATAGCAAAGCTGCCAGAAGAAATTTTAAGGAGCATCACCTTTAACAGTAGAGAACCAGATATAGGCTCAAAAGAAATTAGCACCAGTTGTTAAATTGAGCTGCAAAAGGAACTCAGTAGAAAAAAATATATTTCTAGAGCTTACAGAGCTAGATTTGTGAATTTCCTTAAACATACATCTTCCCTCCACATGTGTTTTATTCCCATTGTACTCACTTTATGTACATTCTTCCCAAGGACACTGGGAAACCAAGGTATTGTGCTGGGACATTTTTGTGGCAACCATATTTATTATGATACTGTAAAACCAATCGTGAGCAGCTCTCCAGAGGACTGCTGCTGTGAATAACTTAGGATCTAGTCACATAGTATTGTGATCTTTCTATTTATTTAGCAATAAACTGAAGCAAAACATTCAAGAAACTAAAGCACAGTATTCACAACAATATAACATAACAACTTATTACTAAGGTGACCACATAGTCTTAAACAAAACATATCATTCAGTAAGTCACAATCTCCTCAATCAATATAGAGTACCCAAGTCAAGTCTTCTTTATCTTGACTCAAAGCTGGCTTCCAATCATACTTAAGCCAATCATTCTTAAGGGTAGCAGAAAGTAGAAACACCATCCACCCCTAGGTCACAGTAAGTTACAATGTCATCGGTCAGCACATAGTATCTGAGTAAAGTCCCCTTTCATCTTAACTGGAGGCTGACTTCCAAACCCCACAGCTCCTCTTCCACAGGCTGACTGGCCACTCCCAGCTCTTGTCTGGAGTCACAGGTAGACAGCTCTCCCAGCTCTTGCCTGGACTCACACATAGACAGCTCTCCACTCCTGTTTCATACCTCAGTTTACAAGGACTGACCTTGGATTTTTCTGTTTCAATGAAGGCAAAGCTTAACAGGGCTACAACAATATTTACACATATTAAACTTAACAGAGCTACAACAATACACATTACGGGCACTATCATATCAATTCACTGACAAAATAATACATACCAACAGACAAAGCTTCTGTCTGAAAAATCAAGCACAAATTAACAGTAAAGTTCCAGGACATCTGTAAACAGCAGTAAAGTCCTCTTTCAGGGCTTCTGTATCAGCGGTAAAGTCCTCTGTCAATAGACACAATCCTTTGTTCTGACAAAGTAACATCAACACAGACAGAACAGACAGAGTTTGAAATCACAAGGATTCTCCCTCTCAGTTCTGCTTGGTCCCAGCCCATGCTCAAGCTTTTCTCCACTCTGCTCCTTCCTGTTCCACCCTTTCTGTTCCACGCCTTTGGCAAGCTTCTCCCACCATGGGCTCCATGGGATGATGTTAGGCCTATTAAGGGCAGGGAAGGTCTCCAAACTCCCTTAGGCCCATTAAGAGCAACCCAATGTATACTGTTTCTAATAAAGACCTGATATAATCAAAGGCAAGGCTCAAAGGTACTTGAATAGCTTAATCAAGCAGCAAAGTATTACTTTGCTTGCCATTTACAGATATCTTAGTAAATGTGTTTCCTGTGAGCTAACTATGTCTATTGACTGATAATGGAAAGCATACCAGTGGGGGTTCCTGAGACATTGACACAAGAATTTAAACTCATGGGGTATTTTAGAATAGTAGAAGCACTTGCTCTCTGGGAACTCTTATTATGACTGTGAATACCAAGTTGGAAGAGTATCCCACAGAACACTGCAGTAACACATTAAGATTTGGTGGACATAAAATCTAACAAGAATTCTAAACTGGAGGCAATAAACTAAATTCATTATAAAAGTAAAAGCATTATAAATTAATTAGGAAACATGATCTAAAAATTCATTGCTTATAATAAACATTCAAAGACATCAAAAAATTTATAGGGATCACTGTGATTTATCATACTTTACTCCAATGATAAAAGCAAAAATTGTGACCATGATTTGGAGTAAGGTAATTTAATAAATAACATCAAGAGAGAAAACAAGGCAAATTATATTCCGTTTATGTGAAATTAGTTGTCAAGTCTGGTTGATGCTTTCTCAATAGTATCTCTCATATCTGTCCTCTGTTCTCTGCTTATAAAGCCTTTGTAATAGGTCAGGCTCTGATTGTCTCCTGACTGGACTATTGTAATAGTGGTCTGGTTTATAGGGTATACAAGGAGAACCAGCATCTTGAAAGCTTGCCAAGCCTTTTTCAAGGCTGCTCATCTACCTTTTGTGTCCACCTGGCATGCAACTCTCACCTGTGGCTCCAAGAAGCTGTAGCATGTACAGTGGCTACAACCCTAGTAAAACTGCCTTGTCAGATGGACTAAACCAGGTTGAGGGTCACCAACTGGCCTCAAGTCCATCAATAATTTAGGGATATCTACCCCAAGTATGTGAAGACTTCCCTAGCAGAACGGATGCACAAGAACAAATTGTTCCATTGGCCATGGAGGCAGCTAAAGCAGCTGCTGTTGAGCACTTAGAGCTTGGTCAGATAACTAAATGCCAAGGTCATTCATTGCATCCTGGACCATCACAGGTCCTTTTGATTTTGTCCTGCCACTAGACTTCAATGACTCTAGAAGAGAGAGCGAGGCAAATGACTGTGCCACTCTGTCTCACTTAAATCCAATTCAGGCACCAGTCAAGACATCATCCCATGATGTCATTGGTCCTTTTCAAAAATGAAGGGTAAAACAATAATAGCCTCACAATTGGTCTTAGTGACTCCAGTCTCTCCCTTTCTTATTCTAAACTCCAAATTGATTTTCCTATAATACAAATGTGGCCACATCACTTTCCCTTTTGGAAAGAAATCATTAGCTCCCTATTGCCTCTAGGATAAAAGAATACAAATTCCTAGATATGACATTAAAATCCTCCATAGTTTTATTTTATAAGGCCCTTAAAATACTCTCTGTTCCAGTCAATTTGGACTACTATTTTTTTTCCTGTGCACTACAGTTCAATGTGAACTTATAATTATAATAGATTTAGAACTAGAAGGAACCTCAGTTGTCATCTAGTACAACTTGCCCCCCACCTCATTTTAGAAATAATGAAAATGAGGACCACTAAAGGTAAATGACTTGGCCAATGTCACACAAGTACTTTGAGAGGTGGGATTTGAACCAATGTTCTCTGACTCTAGAGGTAGTGTTCTTTTCTACCCTACTGACTTTACATAATCAGTCTCTTATGTCTGGAATGTGTTTCCTCTTCACTTCTTCATAGAATCCATCATCCCTTCCAACCACATTTCAAGTGAGATCTTTTATAATACTCCCAGTAATTAGTGCTCCCTTCATCTTGACGTGATTGTATATTATTTTTTATTTACTTTGAATATATTTATGTTGTATAATTCTCCTCCTACCCCAATTCCCACCCTACCCCCCACCCCCAGACAATAAATTCCTTAGGAGATCTTTTCATTTTGACATTTTATTCCCAGAGCCTAGCACATAATACACATTTAGTAAATGTTTTTTTAGTTAAATTGAAGGTAGATAATGAAAACATCACTATAAGTATATCCAATAGCATAGCAATAGTCTATTAAAATCTGTAATTCCCTCCTGTTTGGTCAAATTGTAGAAGACTAACATTCCTTTTTCAGAACTTGATCAAACAAAAGGTAATTATAGATTTCAATAGAACATTGGGGAAACAATTTGCTGGACATATGGTGATTGTTAATTGGCAATCAGAGAATATTTTATAATAATAATATTATAAAATATTAGAGAATATTTTATAATCATAAAGCACCTTTACAAATATTGTCATGGGGGCAGCTAGGTGGTGCAGTGAATGGAGCACAGGCCTTAGAGTTAGGAGGACCTGAGTTCAAATTCTGCCTCAGACACTTAACACTTACTAGCTGTGTGACCTTGGACAAGTCACATCCCCAATTGCCCTGCCTTCCCCCCTCCAAAAAGCAAAAAAAAAACCCAAAAAACAAATATCATCATGTTTTAAGGTATACAGAACTTATAGATAAATGCAGAAAAGTAGAAGTATTAGCCATATCCAGAGATCAAATATCAGAAAATTATAACAAAATATGAAAAAAAGATTCAGACCACAAAGGATGCCAAATAATTATATCCTAAACAAATGAATGTATCAAAGAACAGTCATATAATCACTGAAAAATTATGTTAATGAAAATTATAACATTGAAACAATATGCCAAATTTTGCAAGAAGTAGCTAGAGTTTTCTTTGGTAGTTTTTCTCTGTAAATAAATCACAATTAGCCCTAAATTTAGAATTACCCAATTTCTACTCATTGAAATCGATATATTGTAACTTATGTTTCTCCCTGCTTTTTAGCTCACATAGGATATAATTATTCCTTTTTTTTTGGTCATTCAAATATTTATGCTTAGTGCTAACTATATTCTGAGAACTATGCTAAGCATTTGGGAAGATAGCAAAGTTTATTAAATATTCCCTTCCCTCATTTAGTTTACAGTGTCAATGGGGATAAGGTAAAAGCTCCTAGCAACAATTCAGAGTATTACATGATAAATGCTTCAGAGGAGTAAAAAACAGTATTTTAAACATCCAAAAGGGTAAGTTTTAACTAACCAGAGCAGATAATTAGAAGGTTTATAAAGCAGGTTATATGAGTTGGGCTTTTTAAAAAAAAATTGATTTTAACCCCTTCCTTCCCTCCTCTATCCCCAAGATGGCATGCAATCTGATAGAGGACATACATGTGCAATCATGTTTGTATTATTTTATCCTAGTCATGTTGTAAAAGAAGAATCAGAACAAAAGGGGAAAAACCATGAGAAAGAAAAAGAGAGAGGAAAAAACCAATATCTTTCAATCTGCATTCAGACTCCATAGTTCTTTCTCTGGATGTGGATAGCATTTTCTATCATAAGTCTTTTGGAATTGTCTTGGATCATTGCATTGCTGAGAAAGACTAAATCTATTAAGTTGGTCATCATGCCGTGTTGCTGTTACTGTGTATAACGTTCTTCTGGTTCTGCTAAGAGTTGGATTTTAAAGGATGGATAGTATTTCAACAGTGGGGAGTTGTGTTTAGAAGGAAGGCAGTACAGTTCAAACATAGTGAAATATGTTTAAAAATTCAGAGGTGGGAAAATATTCAATTTAATCTGAGCACAGAGAATGATCCAATTTGGCTAGACAAAGGAAAGCATGAAGGGGAGAAAAACTCTGGTAAGGTAAAGCTTTTAAAAAGTAGCATACTTTATCTGGAAGATATGTTCTGGACCAGTGGGTATCTAAAAACATCCAACTGTATGTTGAAAACATCTTTACCTTTAATGTGGTTTAATTATTTTGGCAAATGTTCTCCTATTCTGTTCTATCAGAAGTCATTAATATTCCTTGGTGACATGCTGAGCTCTTGGTCACCTCTGTACCAGTCAAGAATCTCTTTTAAAACATACACACTCAATTGGGCATCTTACCCTACAGGAAAGTAGGTGGGAAGGTGATAAATAGGGGGGATAATAGAAGGGAAGGCAGATTGGGGGAGTGGGTAGTCAGAAGCAAACACTTTTGAAAAGAGATAGGGTCAAAGGAGAAAATAGAATAAACGGGGGAGTGGGAGAGGATGGAGGGAAATATAGTTACTCTTTCACAACATGACTACTATGGAAATGTTTTGCCTAACTGCATATGTATAACCTATATTGAATTGCTTATCTTCCCAGTAGGGGTGGGTGAGGAGGGGAGAAGGGAGAGAATCTGGAACTCAGAGTTTTAAAAACAAATGTTAAAAAATTGTTTTTACATGCAACCAGAAAATAAGATATACAGGCAATGGGGTATAGAAATCCATCTTGCCGTGCAAGAAAGTAAAGGGGAAAGGGGTAAGGGCAAGGATAGGGGGATATATGAGAGGGCAGACTGGGGAAAGGAGTAATCACTATGCTTGCCATCTTGGGGTGAGGGATAGGGGAGAGATGAGGAGAAAATTTGGAACTCAAAATCTTGTGAGAAAGAATGTTGAAAACTAAAAATAAATAAATTAGTTCTGGAGGGGGAAGAAAAGAAAATGAAAGATGAACAACAACAACAACAAAAGAATATCTTTTAGAAAACACTGAGTTCTGTTTCTTGACATCTTATTAAATATCATTCGTAGCAGTTATATTTGTAACGCAACCTTGCCTTCCTATTGAAAAAGCACTATGTCTTTATATGTAAGAGGTATTATTCTAAAGAGATGTTACAAAGCTTTCAAAACATTTCACATTAAATAATAATAATAGGCCTACCCTGACATCATAAATCTCATTTAAATGTCTCAGAACACTTAGCCTAAAAATGTTGGTATTAAAATGTGATGTTTCCTTTTTTTTAAAAAATCAGGAGGTGTATGTTGGTAAGGAAACAATGTGCACGGTGGACGGTCTTCACTTCAACAGCACGTACAGTGCTCGAGTCAAGGCCTTTAACAAAACAGGAGTGAGCCAATACAGCAAGACCTTGGTCCTTCAGACATCTGAGGGTAAGGCACTTCAGCAGTACCCCTCAGAACAAGATCTGTATAGTGTCTAAAATTACTGACAAACCCCCCACGCAAATACTACCATTGCCCACATTTCTATAGTTTTTTTTGTTTAACATATATATTTTGTTACAAAGTTGTTACTTTTCTGCTACTTTGAATAAATATGTGGCATTAAAATGTGGAAGTCTATTGCCCAAAATTTGAATTTAAACAATTCCAGTCAGTTTTAAAAGGTAGATATAGAGATAGAAAGAGAGAGGTGATAGGCAGAGATAGGGATAGTTTCAGAAAACTCTAGATTAATACTCTAAAGAAATGTTTTTTTCAAATGTGCTTTCTCATCAGAAGGCTTTGGAACAAGCTCCCATTCCCAAAACATAAACATCATTTCTAAATTTTGTTCAAATGTTTTTCAATATCTTTGTAGCTCCTGCTATTTCCTTAACACAACCTATAGAATATTTTCAGCAGTGTAATGGGGGTGTGGGTTGTTTGTTGTTTTTGTTGTTGCTGTTATTGTTGTTGTTGTTGTTTGTTTTTTGCTTAATGGACTTTAGGTAAAAGCATGCTTTGTTAGAACATGCCATTCAGGAAGAGTTTATGTTCTATGTAGCAGGACTGGAATGCTCCACTTGCTCATGCAAAGCTAATCACATTCATATGGGGAATAAAATCACTAGGAAGTACCACACTGAAAGAGGAGTGAGGTTATATTACCCCATCATCTCCACCTTTGTCTACTGTTTGATTTAAGATTATATAGCCCTACCTTCTAAACCCAGGAAACATTCTCCTCTTTCTTGTATACCACACACTGTATCAAGCTCAGAAAGCAACCTTGAAGCTGATGGCCAGTCCTAATATCTTAAGTGTTTTGTTATACATTTTACTTTAAAAGCATGTAATAAAACTCATGTAAAGGTTTAGAGACTGCCATCAGTGTCAAAGAATTTTTTCAAACCATCCAAATGAAGTTTTTACCCTATAGGAGTAGCATCACTTTAGTCTTCATGTCTCCCTTTTTTATGTTTTCCAGAGTATTTTTTCTGAATTTCATTTTGTAATGTATGGTCCTGAAACACTGAGAATTATGTTTGTAAGAATAACCTTATAATGTGTTTTAAAGATGCTTACTTAGTAGGGAAATAACTGCAAATACCATGTAAATTGTGTTGATGTTTAGAAATACTTTGGGCCACATTTTCATAATTTCTACATGGATAAAGTTGTCATTTTGGAAATATAGTTTTCTCTCTTTGGCAGAGCTATTACTTTTAGAGTAAATGCTTTTATTCTTAAAGAGACATATTGATACTTTGTCTGACTCTTTAATATTCTGAAAGAGGTTATTCTAATTGCCCTTTGAAAGAATCTCAAAACATCTGCCTTAATTTATATGTCTTCAAACCAACTAAATAGTGATGACAAATAGTGAAAGACAAATTATGGAAAGAATTTTCTGAGGCTGCTATTGCATACCATCATACTCCTTGGAAAATCATTTCTATTCATCATAAAATATGGCCCAAAAGTCCACCAGAAATATCAAAATTTTATTAATATGGCAGGTGGAAAACTTAAGATTCCCTTTCCAAAATATAATATCAAGAAGCAGATATTCTATTTATTTTAATAATAATAATAGTAATGTGTCTAATTCTGTATATTTCAATATTAAAATTATGTATCATGGTAACAGATAGAGGACTGCTTTCCATGAGATATCTAATGAAGTGAAGGAACTGTAAAGTAAAATAAATGTCCTGAATTTTAAACTTGCACGGTTTCTATAACTATAGAAATACAAAGAAAATTCTATAATCCTACAGCTATTACTCCACATAAGTCATATTTCCTATAATAAAATAAAATTCACATGTATACTTTCATGAGAATCTTGGTCTGTTCTGTGTGTTTTTCCCTTTTCCTCTTCCCATAGTAACACTCACAGTAAGGTAAGTTATAACTTTAAAAAGCATATTTTTAAAAAATTGAACTTCAGAAAAAAATCCCAGTTGAATTTTTCCAAATACTACTACAATTAGGTTTGGGGAAGATAAAGAAATTTAAATAACATGTGTCCTTGACACACGTGGAGCTTATAGTTTTACTGAGGGGGAAAGAAACAAATACAGAAAACTATAACATATACTATTACATAACAGGTATAACATAGAGGTTCAATGCCAAACACTATGTGAGGTCTGTGGCATTAATGATGGAGAAAGGTGTCAGAGAAGACTCCTTGAAATAAATAGCAATTAATTTGAGCTTTATGCAGTAGGGAGCATTGAAAAAATAATGATAACAAATAGCATGAATAAAGGCACACAGGTAAAAAGTGTAATGACTGTTTAGGGGACAGAGAGTTAATCAAGTTTGGGCTTGGTATACAGTGCATGAAGGGAAATAATATGAGATATGACTGGAAAGAAAAGACTGAAGGAAGTTACATCATATTGTGAAAAGTCTTGAATTTGAAGGAAAAGAACTTTAGCTTACTTAGAAAATAGAGCACCACTTAAGCTATTTATAAGAGGAATGATATGGCTATATCTATTGTCTATATAAGAATGTCTAGAGAGAATAGTAAATGGATTGGAACCAGGAGAGATTTGGAAGTGGGAAACCAACTAATTGATTGTAATAAATTGTAATCGCAATAGTACAATTGCAATAATACAGGTGAATCTTAATGAAGGGCTTTAATCAGTAAGATTGGGGAGTAATAAGACTGCTCCTACTAGGGAAATGAAACTTAGGGGATAGGGATGGCTTTAAGTTATATTGTAAATGTGGAATTAAAAATATTTGGTAAGTAATTAGATAAAAGACTTGATAAAACAAATTGCTATAAAAGCCAACAAAATTGTTTTTTTAAATGTTCTTTCAGCGATAAATGAAGAAATATCTATTAGATTAGACTTGCCATTTTAATTGTGTCCACATTTCTTATTAGTTTTCTTATGTCTTGTTAGGTTTTTTTTGGTGAGTTTCTTTGTTCCTGTAGATTATAAGCATATGAACATGTGCCACAAATATATGCTATCTTGTAAATTCTTCTGAATAGGTAACCCATTTCAAAAATGATGTTTATATTGTAAATATTGCTTATGGTAAGTTTAATTTTTATTTACATGCATTTAAAATGAATTTTAATCACTGGTCATCACTATACAATGTCACAACAACAACATCTTAATAATAATAGCCAACACTTATGTAGTGCTTACTACTTGCCAAGCACTAAGCTAAGCACTTTATAATTATTATAACATTTGGAGTTCACAACAACCCTAGGAGGCTGGTACTACTATTAACCTCATGTTACAGATGATGAAACAGAGGCAAATAGTGACTTACCCAGGGTCACACAGCTAGTCAATGTCTGAGGCCAGATTTGAACTTGTCTTCCTGACTCCAGGACCAGTATTCAATCCATTGGTGCTACCTCCTGCCTAGATTAAAATCCCTTTGTAGAACTGGGGTTTCAGTAAGAGACTAAGTAGCCAGATACCAAAGAATGTGTTAAAATAATAATGAATTCTGATTTTTTATGGTAAAGTAAGACTTTGTTGTAAGTATAATAAAAGCTAAAATATTCATGTTTATATTTCTAATCTTCACTATTTTCTTTCCTGTGGGTCTTTTTTATTTTTGTACCTACCTGAGCTTGTCTTTAGAATATTATTTTTAGTAGCTTCTTACTTTGCTTATCTGAAGAAAAAACCACATGAAAATAATTTTAATTTTACACAGAGTTCATTTTATGCTAACATACACTAAAATATACACTGACATTTTCATTTTTCATTTACAGAAGTTCTATTCTCAGGTTCCCTAAAAGATTTTATAAGTATTATGTAAGCTGTTGGTAGCAGATGTTTACCAGTTTAGGCCAAAAAATGAAAAAGAATCTCGAAGGTCATGTGACTAGAAAAATGGTAGAATAGTCACTTTCTCCAAAAATCACTTTAGCTTTTCACCTAAAAGGGAATTATAAACCAGTTATGGAGTTATTATCTAAAATATAGTATTAGTTAATGGAGTTAATAATAGTTATTGAATTACAGGGTGGCCAGGTGGCTCAGTGAGTAAGAGCACTGGCCCCAGTGTCGGGATGACCTGGGGATCGAATCTGGGCTAAGATACTTAGCACCACATCCAGAAATAACTGGCCATGTAACCTTGAGCAAGTTACTTAACCCCAATTGCTTATTAAAAAGCTAGTTATTGAATTAAATCTAAGAAAAGGTTAGACAAATTCATACAAAGGTAAAATTCTTTTTATATTGCTGCTTGAGAATGCTAATACCTAGTGTGCTCACTCAAAAGCCATCCCCAAACTGCCTCCATTCACTCCTGAAAGAAATACAAAAAAAAAGCCCCACAAAGTAACCTTATAGTCTTGTAGAGGGTACATGTCAGTGATTCTTCATGAGCCACCTCCCTCCTCCCATATCACAAGAAATACAGTCCAGCCATATGAAAAAAAGAGAGCAGAGAGAGTAACCAGTCTGGGTATCTGTGACAGTTGAAGGAGATTGAACTTAAATCCAACTAGAAACCAGTTTTGTCCTGCCAGAAAGTACTTGGGACAGGGACCTACATCTGACCTAGGTTATATTCTTGAAGGAAAGAAGGCTATCAGGTTTGTAGCTAAGTCTCTGGAATCTACCTACAAGCAAAGGAGGAAGGGGCATGAAAGTGAATAATTCAGCACATAAATAAATAAAGAGGATTCTAAACCAGAATATACAATAAATAAAACCTCAATGAGAATAAGACTTTGGACATACATAATAATGAGAATAAATCAATGTCTGATGAAAATCAGGATCTTATGGACTCTGTAGAGAGCATGGGACAACAAAAAAGTTCCAGAATTGTTGAAAAGGAAATGAAATCTATAAAACAGAAATTGTTCTTGACTATAGACTACTACTACTATTACTACTATAACAACAACTCTAATAATAATAGTTAACATTTATATAACTCCTTAAGGTTTACACAGCATTTTACAAATATTATCTCATTTTAACTTCAAAACAACCTTGGAAGGTAAGAACTAAAATTATTCCAATTTTACAGATGAAGTTAAGTGATTTGCCCCTGGTCATACAGTTATTAAGTGTCTTAGTCTATACTTGAACTCCAATCTTCCTGATTTCAGGCTAAGTGCTCTTATCCACTGTGCAACTTAACTGCCTAAAGCAGGAATTAGAATTCTCAATGCAGAATTTTTTTAAAGGAATCACAAATTAATAGATTAGAGGAAAAATTAATATAGAAGCATGAGGATGCCTCTGTAAGCTAAAAATAGCTTATCTTGAAGATAGTATGTGAAGATTAAAAAAATTCTTTCAACAAATATTTATTAAATATCTACTATATGCCAGTTATTGTTTTAGAACCTGGGGATACAGAGAGAAAAATGAAATAGACTAAGGAGTGACCCTGCTATAATAGGAGAACCAAGAGAGAGTAGACATCAAGATTGTGACTGGACCTATGATTTCACTGATATAGGGAATGCCTGGTTCAGAAAATCACCTCTACCAATAGAGGTTGCCAACTTCTCCACATCTAGATAGCTGCCTAGAGTATTGATAGGTTAAGTGACTTGCCTAGGGTGACAACTTCTTCCACATGAAAAAATAAATTCAACTAGTACACAAAGGAAGTAGTCGATTGGGGAAAATATTTTTGTCAAATGTCTCTTAGAAAGTGAAGTAATAAAAATATGGCCATTTTCCCAATGAATATGGGTCACAGAATATGAACAACAGCTCTTAAGAGAATTACAAGCTATTAACTACCATATGAAAAAAATATTCCAAATCACTAATAATAAGAGAAATCCATATTAAAATAATTGAAGTTTTACCTCACATTCAGCAAATTGATGAAGTTGACAAAAATAGGAGTAGTCAGTTTTGTAAGGGTTGTGAGTATTCCATAGTCAATTTGGAATTATGAAATAGAAATTTTGACCTTTGACCCAAAGATTTAACTGCTAAGCATATACTCCAAACAAGTCAAAGTATTTATGGAGGCAAAAACTGGAAAACGTAGGAGAATATCAATGGCTAAAATTGTGGTAGGTGAATATAGTAGAATATTATTCTATATAATAAATTATGTATACATACATATCATATGTATATATCATATTAATATTATATATATAATGACTACAAAGAAGCATGAAAAAACTTACATGAGATTACAGAAAGTAAAGTGAAGTGAACCAGAAAAAAATATACACAATGACTTCAATAATATAATTAGAAAGAAAAGGGGAGAAGGATTGGATTTGTGATTTCATTAGTTTAGGAAACTCCCTCTAATAAGGGAATCTGGCACAGTCTCTTCCATTTATGGTTGTAGAGTTGCCTAAGGCACTTATGTTAAGTGACTTGCCTGAGATTACACAGACAGTATGTGAAGCTTTCCTGACATTCATGGTGGTTCTTAATTCACTATATCACCATTGCCTGCCAATACAATAATAGCAATTTAATGCCATATAACTATACTGACTCGGCTTGATCCCCCAAAAGAGACAAGAATATAAACCTTTCTACCTTCTTTGTGGAAATGTGATGCTATGTATGTAAAATTTTTTATGTATTGGATTTGATTGATGTCTTTGTTATTTTTACTGAACTGTGTTCTTATTTTTATTTTTTATAAGGAGTTAAAATTTAATTATCACACAGAACAGAAACATTTGAACTTTTCATTTTGTATATGTTCACTGTTATAAGATACATTGGTGAGTCTGAAAGAGTTGGTTAAAAGGTAGCAACTGGATAAATTTCTTTGCAAAACAGATATAATTATGAAAACTATACATAACATGTGTAATAATTCTTCAGTACTAAAAGTTCTTGAGCTCAATATCTCTGTAAGTTCATAAATCCAAAAACTTATTTAAAAGAAGCTGGAAATTAGTGAAATTTGACATTTTTTTAAAAAAATTTTCTTTCTCTCTGACTCTGACAGTATAATCTTGCTTTCTCCATTTGCAGTTCTCATGAGAAAATGAAACAGAACAAAAATGTTATCACTCATATAGCTCAACTCACTGAAGCTGTTACTTGGCCCAGAAGAGAAGTGGTAGTTCTTTGGCCTGGAAACCCCTCTCACTTCTCCACAAAGCAATAGGAATTCAGATTCAAGTCACATTCCCAGTAGGCAGAGGAGATGCAGCTTCTCTTTCTAATGACCTAGAGCATGGCAGTGGTTAGCAACTCACTGATTGGCATCAAATAATTTGGAAGGCATATTTAGTTCTCATCTTCAGGGATATAAATTTATTTGTAATTCTTAGAATTAACTTGTTACAAGTGGAAACATCCCTATATACTCTGCCACATTTTTAGAATATTTGTCAAACCTCCCTTGTGGAATTGATGTGTAAGTTATTGTGACATATCATGTCTCCCCCAGGAAAATTACAATAGTATCTACTCACAAGTACAACTATATTGTCTCATTAACTCTTTTTTTTAATTTTTTAAAAATTTTTAAAGCACTTGGGGTTAAGTAACTTGCTCAAGTTATACAGCCAGGTGTTTCTGGGTGGATGCTAAGTGTCTGAGCCCGGATTTGATCCCCAGGTCATCCTTTCTCTGGGGCCAGTGATCTTACTCGCTGTGCTACCTGGCCGCCCCATCTCATTAACTCTTAATCTCTCAGAATTCAAATGTGTTCTAGGAAGAATGTCATAGAATATCCTCTGAAATTTCCAAGATATCATAAATGCTCTTTAATCATTTCATCACTCAACCCAAAGTAAACCAGTTAAATCTCTTCTCCCATAGGTGAAGTTCCCTCTTTCAATCTCAAACTTTGACTTTGTGGGCTTAAACAAAAGATTATTAGTGGTCATTCAGTTTATTAGAATTATCAAATAATATAAAGACACAAATAAACATACAAATATTATTTAGAAAGCTGCTATGGGATTTATATCTAAGGTCTCCTTATGCATGAGGGAAAAGGAGCTGCTGACTGAAATGTCTCTCACTGATTGCCATAACTGCTCACTGCTCTTCAGCCTGGTTTCTGCTCTAATCCAGTCCTGTTACAGAAATTTGTCTTCTCTTCTCTTACTCGCTGGTTTAGATGAGGTGTTAATTCTCTGTGTTTGTCATCCCCAAACTTGGGTGAAAGTCTCTTCCTCAAAAGGCACTGAAATTATAGCATAAACTGAACTCTCATAACCTGCCAGTATTCTGGTCCCCAAGATTCCCTCTCCTAGTGAAGTGATTGAGAAATTCCAAGCTCCTTGGAAGGTCAACCAAAGGACCCTAGGATCCCAATGGGGTCATCTATACCCCAGTGATAGTGGTACTTTTCAACCTAGAGTCACAGAAGAAAAAGTGAACTGGCTTACTGATAGATTTTGCTTCATTCATTTTTCTTTAGTAAATTTTATGCTATTTCATTAAAAAGGAAGGTTATCTCAAAAGATTTAAATGTATGTAGCTTGTATGAAGAGCCAGGAGACACCAATTTTTAAAGGGTAGGACTTCATTCTGAAGGATTTTTTTTATTTATGCAGGTGCTTACTGGGTCTACAGGATAAAATGTAATCCATAATACAGAAGTGCATATAATCTTCAGAAAATTCCATGATACCTTGAAAAAACATAATGGTTCAGGAGTACATTTATATTGTTTTTTAAAATACTTCAAACTTTATAATGATATATCCAAACCTTCACAATATTTTTCTTTTTCTGAATATTGTGCAGGGGTAGAGGGTATTGGGAGAATGAAAATGGGTGGCCAATCATGCTGCAGGAGGTAGGATGTCATAGATATACAACTGCAAGTTATGCAAGTCATAAGAAGAAAAATTTTAACATACAAAGGAAAAGACATTCAAATAATGCAAAACTATTCTGCTCACACTAAAAAAAGGATGAGAATGGAATAATGGGCTCTAAAGAACAATGGAACTCAGGATATAGCCCAGAGTGAGCTACTATGCAAATCTGAGCTTAGCCATGTATGAAAAAAGAATATCCAATAATTAAAAAAAAATATTTTGAAACTTTTCTAGAAAGAAAACCAGAATTGAAGAGATTATTTGCTTTGCTTTTTTTCTTTTTTGCCTTTTGAAGGGTAATTGGGGTTAAGTGCCTTGCCCAGGGTCTCACGGCTAGTTTTTATATTAAGTGTCTGAGGCCAGATTTGAACTCAGGTCCTCCTGACTCCATGGCTGGTGCTCTATTCACTGCACCACCTAGCCATAAGAATGCTAGGACTATCACCTTTTTTGTTCTGAACATGATATCCCTCTTACTGCAACTGAAGATTGCATTAACTTTTTTTTTTTTTTGCTTTTTGGAGGGCAATTGAGGTTAAGTGGCTTGCTCAAAGTCACGTGGCTAGTGTGTCAAGTGTCTGAGGCTGGATTTGAACTCA
>NW_027187055.1:0-19606 GCF_028583685.1 Petaurus breviceps papuanus | reverse complement strand
GTATGGGAGAAAATATGGGAGAGAGCAGATTGGAGGTGGGGATATCATGTGGGACTGCTGTTTTGGGGGGATGGGTGGGGAAAAATGGGGAGAAAATTTGTAACTCAAAATCTGGTGGAAACTAATGATGTAAATCAGAAGTTAATAAAGCATTAAAAAAAATAAGCATTTTAAAGTGCCTACTAGGTGCCATGCTCTCCAGAAAACTTCACCACAGTGAGTCCAACCAGTCAATAAACACTTATTAAGTGCCACTTAATGTACACTTAGTGTACTAAAGTGGGGATTAAAAAAAGATTCAAAAGACAGTCCCTGCCCTCAAGGAGTTTACAATCTAATGGAGTATTATAAGCCTTAGTCTTTTTTCAATAACAGTTTTTAAAACAAAATATAAAATGTCCAAATTAACAAAACAAGAAATAGAAATCTAAACAGCCTGATCTCAGAGAAACCAAGCTAGCCATAGATTAATTTTCAAAGAAAAAAAGGTTTGGTTCCAATTAATTTATAAGTGAATTCAATCAAACATAAAAAAATTACATTTATTATTTTAAGATCTGTGGAAGAAGAAGGGGAAGTAGAAGGAGAAGAATGAAGAGGAGGAGAAGAAAGAGGAAGAGGAGGAGAAAACCTAGCAAACTCTTTTTTTTTTCTATTTTTACAGCAACATTGTTTTTTGCTCATTAATTTTTTTACTGTTAGTTTACAAGATTCAGTTCCACAATTCCTTGAGTTTCAAATTTTCTCTTTCTCCCCCCTCTCTTCCCCTCCCCCATGGTGGCATTCAATCAAGTATATTCTCTTTAAATACTTTCACATCAGGCATTAGTCAGGTTATAAAGAAGGATTGCAAGAGATAGAATGAAGAATGGGAAAGAGGAAACAAAACCAAACAAGAAAATGAAAAAGGGCAGGTAGTTTAGCAAACTATTTCAATGAGAAAAATATTCTTCTAATAGCTGGGCCATCTCTAATCTTCCTGATCTATATCTGACCTCTGAACCTAGGTCAAACCTATCAAAATATCTTGGGTTTTACTGGCTAGATTTCTTTCTTGAAGATTATGCTTTAAACCCAATTCAGTCTGACTTTCATTGATTGGCCAACAATAGTTGGTTGGTTGGTTGCCAATAAGAAGTCCCAGCCCAAGCCCCACTCAGTGGTCATTGTTTGGGACCAGATGCCTCAGAATGAATGTAAGTAATAATTGTTCTTATTTTGGCTAGAAACCCTGAAGGTGCTTCCCCTCTGAGATTGAATTTTTTTTTAACTAGCCTTAAACACTGAATGGGCTTTGCCTCAAAGTGAGAACTAGGAAAGACCTTAGTTTAAAAAGGTCAAGGTCTTCCACTACATCTAAGAATCATGGTCCTTTTCCAGAATGAAAGAAAAACAACAAAAACTATTCTCCTAATAATTATATGAGAAAAGAAAAAAAGAAATATAGGTCAATATTACTAATGAATATTGATGAAAAATTTAAAAAATGTTAGAATAAAAGCTAAAGTGATATATTTTAAATATCCACTATATTTAGTTAAGTTGAATTTATAGCAGACATATAAGGCAGATTCAACAACTGAAAAATTATAAGCAAAATTTGTGTAGACCAGGAAACCATAGTTTTGATTTTGCTTGACTTCACCTGGAACATAATCAATAACCTTTGAAAAATCTACCTGATATGGTCAAAAGCATTTGTTAAAATCCATGAAATAGAATAATTCGGATAGAATAATACTGTAGACTTTCCCAGTACGAATAGGAGGGATGCAAGAATACCTTCTGTCTCTGATATTGATAGAGTGGTAGAATTACTAGCTAAAGAGATAAGACATAAATAAATTGAAGGAATAACTAATAGATAGGGAGAGGACAACTATATCTCTACTTGCAGTTAAGATGATAGCTAAGACCCCCGTAAATCTGAAAAAGAAGTAGAAAAAAATTGTATCATTAATAAAGTAGTAGTATAGAAGATAAATGAATACAAATCATCAAATTTCCTTTATTTTACTAAGAAAATCTAAGAGGAAGAGAGAAAAAGAGAAAGAGATAATTTTCCATAATTACACAGAATGAGTACAACATGCCCATGTTTGCTAAAACTAAGAATATAAATTATCATAGAAGGGTTTTTATTCAATAAGAACTGTCAAAAAACTGGAAATCAATCTTATAAAAATAGTCTTAGATCAGCATCTTTTAACTTATTATAAATTCCAAGTGGGTAAATGATCTAAGTACTTGAAAAAGAACTCATAAAAATGACAGGATAATTAACAGTTTTATTTTTCATAATTATTGCTATAGGGGATGTAACTGTATAGATAGGACAGAAGAAATCTGAAAAGACAAAATAGACCATCTTGATTATTTAAATTTAATTTTAATGGAGACTAAATCAGAAGAAAGGACAAAGATTTCAGAGTGGATAGAGCACTGGACCTGGAGTCATAAAGGCCAGGTTTCAAGTTAAGCCAGAAATATTTACAAGTTTACTCTGGGCAAATCATTTAACCGATACATACCTTAGTTTCCTAATTTGTAAAATAGGGAAAACAATAGCAACTACCTCCCAGATCTGTTGTGAAAATAATGAGTTAGTATTAGTAAAGCATTTTGTTTGCCAACTTCAGCGTGCTATGTAATATTATTATTATTAAAAATTTGACATCCAAAATCCATTGAGAATTTGCAGAACCAAGTTAGATAAAGATCTGTTTCAAAACAAAACATGACCAGTGCATGTGACTCACTGTATTTTTTATTTTTTTGGAAGGCAATTGCAGTTAAGCAACTTGCCCAAGGTCACACAGCTAGTTTGTGTGTGTGTGTGTGTGTGTGTGTGTGTGTGTGTGTTAAATTTCTGAGGCAGAATCTGAATTCAGGTCCTCCCAACTCTAGGGCCGGCACTCTATTCACTGAGCCACCTAGCCGCCCCCAACTCATTGGTTTTTAAAAGAAGAAATATAAATATTAATAACCATCTAAAAAAAGTTAAGGGTCCTTAATAACCAGGTGATGAGCAAGATGAAAACAACTATGAGGCTTTACCTCACACCCATCAAACTTAGGAAAGTTGCTGAAAAGTTTTACCTGTGATCATAAAAAGATGGAAACACAATATGTGACCAAGAGTTAGGAAATGACTGAAAAAATTATAACCTAGTAAGAATTCAGGGGGGAAGACACTTAATACACACACACACACACACACACACACACACACACACACACACTAGCCATGTGACCTTGGGCAAATAACTTAACCCCAATTGCCCTCCAAAAAAAGCAAAAAAAAAAAAGAATTCAGGGGGCATGGAGTCAAGATGGTGGAATAGTAACAGGACTTCCCACTTCCACCTCCTTTAATTTATGTAAAAAATGACTCTAAACAATCTTTGGAGCTACAGAACCCACAAAATGACAGAGAGAAGCTAACTTCCCACTGAAGACAGTCTAGGAGGCTGGCAGGAAGGGGCCAGTGCAGCACTCTGAGAACTGAGCCCAGCCCTGCATGAGACACAGGTTTTAGCCTCAGGGGGGCCACAAGCAGTCACTGGCTGGAGGTACTTCAGATCACCAGCAGCTGTAGGGTTTTCCAGAATTATCAACTCATAGATGCTAAGGACAAAGTGAGGAGTAAGTGCAGTGTGGACTTTGGGAACCAGAAGTTCAGGAATGTTGTCTGGGCTTTACCTACTGGAGGGAGATGCAGCTGAGGTGCCATTGCCATGCAGCTGCCAGTACATGCCTGCTTCAGAGTTCCAGGCCTGCAGATGGGGACCAACAACCAATCAGAGGGGTAATCACTCTTTCTTTAACCTGCTTGGATCTGGAACACTGTCTAGGGTGGAGGTACTGGGATGTGTGACCAGTTTGCCAGAGCTTGTGGAGGCTTAAGTGAGGACACCCAACTAATAGCTCCAGCAGCTGCAAAAACCCCAGTGATTGGGACAAAGTTCCCCTCTCTGGTAGCAGAGTTCTACTGTGGAAAACAGCTCAAAAGTCAAGCAATTGAGCTCCAACAGGAGCAAGCAAAGGAAGAAAAGCAAACAGAGCAATTTGACATTAGACTCCTATTTTTGGGACAAAAAGGATGAAAGCATGGAACAGGAGGAAGACAGCAGAGTCAGAACTCCCGCACCAAAAGCTTCCAAGAAAACTATGAGCTGATTACAGGATATAGAGGGGTTTCAGAAGGATTTTGTAAACCAAATAAGAGAAGTGGAGGAAAAATTGGGAAGAGAAATGAGCATGATGCAAGAAAACTATGAAATGAGAGTCAACAACCTACAGAAGAAAATAACATCTTAAAAAATAGCTAACTTAAATGGAAAAAGAGGTTCAAAAAGGCAACAAGGAGAAGAATGCCTTAAAAAGCCGAATTTGCCAGATGGAAAAAGAATCTCAAAAGCTCACTGAACAGAATCATTCCTTCAGAATTAGATTCGAGCAAATGGAAGCTAGTAACTTTATGAGAAACCAAGCTACTATTAAACAGATCCACACAAATTCAAAAATAGAAGGCAATGTGGGGGGCAGCTAGGTGGCACAATAAATAAAGCGCTGGCCCCAGAGTCAGGAGGACCTGAGTTTGGTTCTGGGCTCAGACAATTAACACACACACACACACACACACACACACACAACTAGCCGTGTAACCTTGGGCAAGTTACTTGACCCCAATTGCCCTCCAAAAGGCAAAAAAAGGCAATGTAAAATATCTCATTGGAAAAGCCACTGACATGGAAAAAAGATCTAGGAGAGATAATTTAAAAATTATTGGACCACCTGAAAGCCATGATAAAAAAAAAGAACCTAGAAATCATCCTTCAAGAAATTCTTAAGGAAAATTGCCCTGATGTTTTAGAACCATAGGGGCAAATAGAGGCTGAAAGACTACCAATCACCTCCTGAAAGAGTTCCCCAAAATAAAACTTCTTGGAATATTATAGCCAGGTTCCAGATTTCCCAGATCAAGTAGAAAATATTACAAGCAACCAGGAAGAAACAATTTCAATATTGTGGAAATACAATCAGCATAACACAGTATCTGGCAGCTTCTACCCTGAGGGATCAAAGGGCTTGGAATATGATATTCTGGAGGTCAAAGGAGCTAGGATTGAAACCAAGAATCACATGTCCAGCAAAACTGAGTATGGTGTTTCAGGGGAAAAATATTTTCATTCAATGGAATAGAGGACTTTCAAGCATTCATGATGAAAAAAAAAACAGAGTTGAATAGAAAATTTGACATTCAGATACAAGAAGCAAGATAATAATGAGAAGGTAAACAGGGAAAAGAAATAAAGAACTTATCAAAGTTGAACTATTTACATTCCTGCATGGAAAAAAATGATCATTGTAACTTATGAAACTTTTCTTAGCATGAGAATAGTTGAAGGGAATAGAAATGTGTGTGTGTGTATATATGTATATATATACACACACACACACACATATATATATATATGTCTATATAGGAGGGTATATGGGCATATGAATACATATGTGTGTCTGTATATATGTGTACAGGTATACATAGATAGAGGGCACAGGACCAATTGAGTAAGAAGGTATGATACCTAAAAGGTGAAATTGTGAGGCGAGAGAGGAATATAATGAGAGGAGATGGGGAGAGACAGAATGGGGTAAATTATCTCATACAGAAGAGGCAAGGGAAAACTGTTACAATGGAGGATAAGATCAAGAGGCAAAAGGGAATGAGTCAACATTATTGAATTCGGCTTAGGGAGGGACTGAAGAGGGTATTTCACCCTACAGGAGAGTAGAGGGGAAGGGGATGAGGGTGGGATGATGGAAGGGAGGGCAGGTTGGGGGGGGAGGGAAGTTGGAAGCACCCACTTTTGAAAAGGGACAGCATCAAAGTAGCAAATAGAAAAAGTGAGAGGGGGGATAGGATGGAGGGAAATATAGTCAGTTTTTCACAATATATCCACTATGGAAATGTTTTGCATAGCTACACATGCATAACCTATATTGAATTGCTTATCTTCCCAGTAAGGATGGGTGATGAGGGAGGAAGGTCAAGAATCTGGAATTCAAAGTTTTAAAATCAAATGTTTATAATTATACACACACATATGTATATATAATTGTTTTACATGTAACTGGGAAATAAGATATACAGGCACTGGGGCATAGAGATCCATCTTGCCCTATTGAAAAGTTGGAGTGGGGACAGGGGAAGATATGGGAGAGAGAATATTGGGGGAGGGGATATTCAGTGGGATCACTGTTTTGGGGTGGTGGGTAGGGGAAAAATGGGGAAAAATTTTACAGCTCCAAATGTTGTGGAAATGAATGATGTAAACTAAAAAATAAAAAAAAAAGAGTAAAGAAGGATGATTGATGGAGTAAAATAATAGTGGAGACAGAGGAAATATTATCATAGTCACAAGAGCAGGAGTTGGCCTTGGTCATGAGAAAGCTACCTCTTCATTTGGCATGATGGGTAAGGAAAAATATAGATGTTTTGTATTGTTGAAGAGGGAATACAGGATTCTTATCCATGTATTGAATATTGCCCAAATACAATGGACCTAACATTAGGATATTATGGTTCTACAGGGTTTGTTATCATTTAAGTGTTGTTTTATAATGTTACTCACTTGAATAACCCAAATGATGATTTGACCTATTAGAAATATAGTAGTCTGTTCCTTAAAAAAAAGAATTCAGCAAAGATCAACAGTAACAAAAAAAGACTCATATGATGTGTTATATAGACAAAAGTATGTATACAATGACTCAAGCTGTGTGCATCATGTAGGTATTTAGAGGCAGCAACACTTTGGACATATACTTTGGTCAATATAAGTGCCATCCTGTCAAAGTTAAAGGACCCATCCTTTCTTTCTTTTCTTTTTTTTTTTAAAGTAATTGGGGTTAAGTAACTTGCCCAAGGTTACACGGCCAGTTATTTTGTGTGGGTGTTAAGTATCTGAGGCCGGAACCGATACCGGGTCCTCCTGACTCTGGGGCCAGTGCTATTACTCATTGTGCCACCTAGCCGCACCCCATCCTTTCTTACTAAGAAGAGATACATTAAAATTTTTTCATGAAGTGAAAGGAGACTGGGTATTTGCTAGGAAATATTTGTTCTGTCAAAATAAGATTTATCAATGCATTAAAAAAATAATAAAAACCCCTAGTTGCATGACTTTTTCAAGTAGTAAAATCTGTGAAAATGTTTTATTCTGGTCTGAG
Source organism: Petaurus breviceps papuanus (assembly GCF_028583685.1). NCBI lineage: Eukaryota > Metazoa > Chordata > Mammalia > Diprotodontia > Petauridae > Petaurus > Petaurus breviceps. Next base: position 12,370 of record NW_027187055.1, on the reverse strand, counting down.
TTGTGTTTTTGAGTCCTAAAGGAAGGTGTTGTTGTAGCTTTACAGCAGTAGAGGGTGACAAGCTAAATTCTAGGATTAAAAGGAGATAATTAAAATGGTATCACAGTAATGGTGATACCATATAATGGTGGCCCATGAGTACATTTGAATTAAAGCAGGTAGATAGTTTTAAACATTTCAGTAAAATGAACATAAGAAGTACCTCTACTTCTAGCCCAATGATCACTGAATAGGCCATAGATTTCAAGAGAAAATATAATCAAGACATGCTTATCTTCTGAGGGAGTTTTTCAAAGTTCACCATGGCATTACAAAATGAAATAGATCTGTTCAAACACATTAAGCTGACAACAACGCTGTAGACATGTTGTTTTCTCTAAATAGCTATAAACTTGGAAATGAATTCTCACATGTCAGTGATCTCATAGCAGTGCAAATGATGTCCTTCCAAAGAACTACAATCATGTAGACTAAGAAATCATCCATCAAGTAGCTAAAGGTTAAAGACTTTTCTCCCCCACCCCATATTTGAGAGTATAGAAAAATTTAAATAATTGTGTTACCCCAATATTTCCAAATGCAACCCAAGTGTCCATTTGAAAACACTGGGTGTGGGATTATGCTCTCAAATGCCCCAATTTAGTTAAGGTAATACTCTGTAATTCCTGTTTTTCTTCCCATAGTTACAACCTAGTAAGCCTATGGTTTGATTTTCTGTGATTGTATGATAAAAATAAATTAGTCCTCCCTAAATAAATGTTTAAGTTCTTAAAAAATATATTCTGCTCAAATATGACTTCATAAGAAGAAAGCATTATTTGAAAAGGCCATAGTTAAAAGTCTCCTTAAGACCATCTAGTCCAACTTCTCATTTTTAGATGAGGGAAATTAAGCCCAGAATGGTTAATTGACTTGCCCAAGTTCACACAGATATTTAGTGTATCTCTAATTCACAAAAGTTGTGTCCCCTGGGTGAGGACTACTCTAGGTTTAAGTGGCTTGGTCCATCTACACTTCTAAATCTCCATTTATGAGTTGCCACTGATATTTTACTTTTTTACAGTCAATCAGAGGATTCAGTTAACTCAAAATAAAATTTATTAATTTATTGAAATGGCATGGCATGGCAAAAAAAAAGCAAGATAGGACGTTTTCTATAAAACTCAGATGGATTTATAGTCCCAGGCATCATTAGGAAATTGAATGTCTATAGAGTTGACAAATGGAGAGGCATACACTTAAAGAACATACATGGCCAAGTCTACTGACACCTATGGTTTGTCAAGGACCTCCCAGTGAACAGTTGTGATGTCCTCACACTGCCATTCTTGGGACAAGGTATCTCTGTTAGGCAAATTGCTCCACTGGGCCCCCGAGATAGCTTCTTGATGGAATATATGTATCTTTCCAATGCCTGACCATGATAAACTCTTATCTTCAGCTTTGGATTTCAGTAGAAATCTTTACTGAAACTATTGCTAAGCTCCTTTTGAGGAAAAGAAGTGGAACTCATATCCTATGGTCAATGGGAATCTTCAAAGATCTTCTATTTCTTGAGCCGCATTCAAGGTCCAGCTACTAGACTCTTTACTCCTATCACCAACTTGATAACTATAACTGGCTTCCTTTCACAGAATGTTAGGGTTCATCAAGTCATGGCAATCTTTTGATCATGTGCGTCTACTGAAAGGTATTATTGCCCACAGAAGGAGAGGGTTGAAAACTCCTACCTTTACCTGCCCATCTCTTGTATTACTTTGCCAACTATACAATTCTGAGTAAGTCACTTCTCACAAATTTATAAGCTCTTAGACTTAGAGATAGAAGGCACCTTAGCATCAAAGTCAATGCCCTTGTTTCTTGAATAAGAAAAACACTGAGATGTTCATTGTGACACCAAGAGACATGCAGCAAGTGACAGAGGCAGAATTTGAGTGTTCCTGATTTCAAATCCAGTGCTTTAGCCCTGGAGCCCTGGTGTAACATTCTTCCAAACCTCAGTTTTCCCATCTATATATTAGGGATAATAATAACATCTACCTTCCTCACAGGGTTGGTGTGATATTTAAATGAAACAAAACTTATAAAGACCCTTATATGCACATAGAAAAAAAAACTGGAAACATACTAGTTCACCATCATTTTCTTTATATTTTAAGGTGTATAATTATAGAACTTTCAAAATTTATTTTCATAGCTAAAAATTTTGAAATTATTTTTGATATAGATAATATGAATTGCTTTTTACACTGATTATAAATTATCAAAGTTATATGGAGGTGCCAAGTGAGTCTGTATTTTTAAGATAACTTAATTTCTTAGATAATTCAGGAATCTAAAACTTGCCAATGTTCTTTCAAATAAAATTGTTTTTTTTCGGCTTTCAGTTTATTAAAAGTACACTTTTCTTCAAAAAACTTTCCAATATTTTCTTCAAATAATATTGTATGTTATTTCTCAGTGGTAAATAGAATTCAAAGCAACCAAAATCTGTTTTCAAATAATTGTGTTCCCCAAAAGTCTCATATTGAGAAACAGACCTTAGTTGAATTATACTTTTCCAAAATTACAGTCTTTTTAAAAGGGTGGCTAATTGAAATCCTGACAATATCTTAGCTTTACCTACAGAAATGATTTTACAATTACTATAATTATTCCCTATTTCAGTTAAATAAATTAATTAGTAGTGCTAAGATTTAAGTCCTTTATGTAGTTAATTAAAAATTTTGTGTTTATCACACCAAGCTCATTCTTAGTTACTTTTGCTAAAATATAAAAATAAATACATAATTATTTCTTAATATTTTACAAATTGAATTCATCCAAAATAAACATGCAAAATCATATTTTGAATAACATGGTATGAAAATAAAATAAATGAAGTCCTGTCTGACTTCACGTGATATACCTAAACATGTTTCCATATGAAATTTTAAACTGGGACATAATAATCTTTTAAGACCTCCCTAATTGAGTATCTAATCACCACACTGGCTTTTCTAAACCTTTTCATCCATTTTCAAACTTCTTATATTTTCCCCCATCCATACTCTCATCTGAGAAACTTGCCACATGGGAGGAAAAAAAAAAAACAAAAACAAAAACTGAAGTTATTCTTTTGAGAGTTCCCTCTTCTTCCTTCCTCCTCATCTCATGTAATCAGATGCCTTTTGTGATATTTCTATTTCCTTTCCTCTCAATTTCTTCTTACCTCTGTGCAGTCTGACTTCTGACCTCATTATTCAACTAAAATTATTATTTGCAAAGTTATCAGTGATTTCTTATTTGCTGAATATAATGACCTTTTCTCAATCTTCATCCTTCCTGACCTATCTGCAGCCTTTGACACTGTCAATTACCCTCTTTTCTTTAATACTCTCCTCTCTCTAGGATTTTGGGCTATTAGTCTCTCCTGATTGTCCTCCTACCTGTTTGCCTTCTCATTCTTCTTGAGGTGTCTCTTGGGCACTTTTCTATTTTCTATCCATACTATTCGACTTGATGATCTGATTAGCTCCCATGAGTTCAATTAATGTATATATAATGATGCTTCTCAATTATATTTATCCAGCCCTAACCTTTTTCTTAATCTCCAATATCACATATTTAACTGCCTATTGGACACCTCACATGCAACATGTCCTAAACTGAGTTCACTTATCTATCCTCATAAACTCTCTCCTCTTCCCAACTTCCCTATTACTGTGAAGGTTACCCAAGTTTGCAACCTTCTCATTCTCACTCACTTCCTATATCCAATAAGTATCCAAGTCCTGTTAATTTTGTCTTTATAAACATGTCATACACAATCTCCCTTCGTTTTTCCTTTGACACTCTCAGTACCTTAGTTCAGGCTTTCATCACCTCACACATTAACCATTACATTAGCTTCCTGCTTATCCTCCCTGCCTCAAATGTTTCCCTACTCCAATCTATCCTCTATTTGGTTGTCAAATTGATCTTTCTAAGTGAAGTTTTGACCATGTCATCTTCTAATTTAATAAACTCTAATGGATCCATATTATTAATGTTAGTTGTTTTTCTTTAGTGTCCAACTCTTTGTGACCCTATTTGGGTTTTTCTTGGCAAAAATACTGGAGTAGTTTGCCATTTCCTTCTCCAGCTCATTTTAGAGATGAGGAAACTGAAGAAACAGGGTTAAGTGACTTGCTTAGGGTCACACAGCTAGTAAGTGTTTGAGGCTGGTTTTGACCTCACAAAGAGGAATCTCCTTGACTCCAGGCTCAGAATTTTCTTCACTACACTACCTAAGTGAATATTCATATTATATCCAATGTCAAATATGAAATCCTTGATTTGGTATTCAAATATCTTTATAACCTGCCTCCTCGTATTTTTTTTTGTAGAAGGCCTTTATTAGCAGAACTGCATCTTCAGAAAACTGTGAAGCCATCCACCCAGACCAGGTCTAGTTCCTAACAAAAGGTTGGGCTTTCCTGAACACACAAATTGCCAAAACTTAAATTTACTACCTCCCAACAAGGAACAAAGATGGCTTATTATATGAAATAAGCAGGGAGTCAACAGGTTACTCCTCTGACTGTGAGTTTGATAATCTAACACAGTCAGCTGTGCATAATCTGGCTGAGACAGCTCCGGATTAGAAGCACTGGTGGCTTACACTGAAGGCTTGTAAATCTTAAGATCCCCCACAACAAACCTGTGAGCTAGGTGCTCTCTAATAACTCCTTAAAACACAAAACAAAACACAGAGAGTTTATTGTGACAGCTTGTTCAAGGCAGGATTAGAGCTTGGTTCTTTTTGACAGGAGTAACTTGTTTCGTTATGATCTCTGCCTTTTAAGCATAACCTCAAACATACAAATGCTACAGAGATGTAAATAACAGTAATTTAAACTATATCACAACACACACGATACACAAACTCATGGATGAAATTTATGAAAACATTTGATGGCAACACAATTTTAGCAGTTTGTTGGGGCCTTTTTTTTGATGTCTGCATCTTGGCAGAGGGTTTCCCAAATGGAGGGCAACAGTGGCATTTTCTTCTTATTGGGGACAATGAGGTGACTGAGTGATTGATGGATAAATGATGGATAGATGGATTGATGAATGGAAGGATGCCATGGTAAGGGGTGGGGAGGAGGCGGTCTTGGTGCTGAATGTCTTTCATTGCACTGGCCATTCACCATTCTTTATAATCTGAGCTTGATCCTTCTCCAGTGTCTTCTTTTTGAATTGTACCTGATCTTGTTACCAGTTTTCATTCGAATCCATTGAGGGATGGGACGATTCTGTTCCTGTTTCTTGGCCAGGAACCTCTTGATTCTAAATGTTTTATGAGAGGACATGATGATGGGATGACAGCTGAGATTCCACCACGATGGCTGGATGGGTGAAGAAGGCTCCCTCCTCGTATCTTTCCAGCCTTGTTAAATAATACTCATTCGCTATATACTCTCTGATTCAGTGGCATAGACCTCCTTGCTGATCCACAACTAGACACTCTATCCCCCTACACTACATAATTTTTCTGATTGTCCCCTATGCCTGGAAGACACTTCCCTCTCATCTCTGCCTCCTAGCTTCTTTCAAGTGAGCTAAAATTCCACCTTCTAAGCTTTTCCTATGCCCCATAAATACTAGTGCCTTCCTTCTATTTATTATCTCCATTATATTCCTACATGCAGAAGAACCAAAAAAGTCTTAGTTCAGTATTAAACCATTAAAACTTATTAAGACTTTTCGAGACACCATATATACCTTTTTATGATAGTTGTTCAGAGGGTGAAGTCAAGATGGCAGAATAGAAACAAGACTTCCATGGGGCTCCGGCTTCCACCTCCCCCAATTCATGTAAAAGGTGACTCTGAAGAAACTTGGGAGCTCCAGAACCCACAAAATGACACAGAGACGCTAACCTCCTGCCAAGGACAGTCCAGCAGACTGACAGAAAGGGATCAGTGCAGTGCCCTGGGAGCACACCCCAGCCATGTTCCAGCCTGAGGTCTTAGCTTCAGGGCAGCTCTGATCAGGCACCAGCTAGAGGGACCTCAGAACACCAGCAACTGTGGAAGTTTCCAGAATTATCAACGCATAGATGCTAAAGACAAAATGAGAGGTCAGTGCAGTGTGGACTTTGGGATCCAATGGTTCAGGGGTGTGGTTGGCCTTTGCCTCTAGGGTGAGAAGTGGCTGAATCTCAGTGGTCATGCAGCTGCAGCACTTGGCTGCTTCAGCTCCTGGTCTGCAGATTGTAGGGGGACCAACTGACCAGTCTGAGGGGTTCTCACTCTTGTTTTAACCTGCTTGGATCTAGATTGTGGTCTAGGGTAGAAGTCCTGGGGTATATGACCAGCTTGCCAGAGCATGTGGAGGCTTCAGAGAGGGCACCCCACTAATGCCTTTGGCAACTGAGAAAACCCCAATGATTGGGATGAAGCTCCCCTGTCTGGTAGCAGAGTCCTACTGTGGCAAAAAGCTCAAAAGTCAAGGAATTGAATGGCAACATGTGCAGGCAAAGGAAGCAAAGCAAACAGAGCAACCCAACTTTACACTCCTGTTTTGGGGACAAAAAGGATCAAAGCACGGAACAAGAGGAAGACAGTGAATTGAGTACTTCTGCACCAAAAGCTTCCAAGAAAAATATGAGATGGTTACAGGCCATAGAGGAGCTTAAAAAGAATTTTGAAAACCAAATAAGAGAAGTGGAGAAAAATTGGGAGGAGAAATGAGAACGAAGCAAGAAAATTATGAAATGAGAGTTAACAACCTGACTGAAGAAAATTACACCTTGAAAAGTAGAATAAAGCAAATGGCAAAAGAGGCTCAAAAAGGCAATGAGGAGAAGAATGCCTTAGAAAGCCAAATTTGCCAGATGGAAAAAGAATCTCAAAATCTCACTGAAGAGAATCATTCCTTCAGAATTAGATTGGAGCAAATGGAAGCTAGTGACTTCATGAGAAATCAAAAAAATATTAAAGAGATCCAAACAAATGAAAAAATAGAAGGCAATGTGAAATATCTCATTGGGAAAACCACTGACCTGGAAATAGATCCAGGAGAGATAATTTAAATATTATTGGACTACCTGAAAGCCATGGCCAAAAAAGAACCTAGAAATCATCCTTCAAGAAATTCTCAAGGAAAATTTCCCTGATGTTTTAGAGCCAGAGGGCAAAATAGAGGTTGAAATAATCCACTGATCACCTCTTGGAAAAGATCCTAAAAAGAAAACTCCTAGGAATATTATAGCCAGGTTCCAGAATTCCCAGATCAAGGAGAAAATATTAAAAGGAGCCAGGAAGAAACAATTTGAATATTGTGGAAACACAATCAGGATAGCACAGGATCTGGCAGCTTCCATACTGAGGGATCGAAGGGCTTGGAATATGATATTCCAGAGGCCAAAGCAGCTAGGATTAAAACCAAGAATCACCTTCCCAGAAAAACTGAGCATCATGTTTCAGGGAAAATATTTTCATTCAGTGGAATAGAGGACTTTCAAACATTCTTGATGAAAGAAACAGTTGAATAGAAAATTTGACATTCAGATATAGGAAGCAAAGAAAAATGAGAAGGTAAACAGGGAAAAGAAATCATGAGGAACTTACCAAAGTTAAACTATTTACATCCTTACATGGAAAACTGCTCATTGTAGCTGATGAAACTTTTCTCATTATGAGAATAGTTGAAGGGAATAGCAATATACACACACATACTTATATATGTCTATATAGGAGGGTATATGGGCGTATGAATGCATATGTGAATGTATGCATATATGTGTACAGGTACATGGATAGAGGGTACAGGACCAATTTAATAGGAAGGGATGATACTTAAAAGGTGAAATTAATAGGTGAGAGAGGAATATTATGAGATGATATGGGGAGAGATAATGCAGTAAATTATCTTATATAGAAGAGACAAGGAAAAATGGTTACAATGGAGGGGAAGAACAGGAAGGCAAAATGGAATGGGTCAACCTCATTCTCATTGAATTAGGCTTAGGGATGGAATGACATACAAACTAAATAGAGGATTTCACCGTACAGGAAAGTAGGGGGGAAGGGAATGAGAGTGGGGATGATTGAAGGGAGGGCAGGCTGGGGAGCAGGCAAGTTGGAAGCACCCACTTTTGAAAAGGGACAGGATCAAAGTAGGGAATAGAGCAAGTGGGAGGTGTGATAGGAGGGAGGGAAATATAATCAGTGTTTTACAATATATCCACTATGGAAATGTTTTTCATAGCTACACATGTACACCCTATACTGAATTGCTTATCTTCCCAGTAAGGTGGGTGACAAGGGAGGAAGGGAATGGATCTGGACTTCAAAGTTTTAAAACCAAATGTTTATATATATATATATATATATATATATATATATATACTATTACTTATATTATTTTTCATGTAACTGGGAAATAAGACATACAGGCACTGGGGCATAGAGATCCACTGTGCCCTACTGGAAAGTCATAGGGGTCATGGCAGAAGATATGGGAGAGTGCAGATTGGAGGAGGGGATATCCAGTGGGATGGCTATTTTGGGGTGGTGGGTAGGGGAAATATAGGGAGAAAAATTTGTAACTCAAAATCTTGCAGAAATGAATGATGTCAACTACAAGTTAATAAAAAAATAACATTTGATTAATAAAACAAATAGTTGTTCCTATAAATTCACCCTACCTACCCCCTTTGTCTGTCATCTTCATGAGAGCAAGGGTTGTATTTTTCTTTTCTTTGTATCTCCAACAATTGTCACTTTGGTACATAGTAGGTGCTTAATAAGTGATTAGTGACTAAGTTATTAGGATGGTTGGATTTATTTTATTGCAATGTCCATTCATTGTCTACTCAATTTCTGTTTTGATGCCTTATTGAAATGCAGAGGTAAGCTTTTGAACAGAGAATATAAAAGCAACAATTGCCAATTATATAGAACCTACTGTGTTTTAGGCACTGTGCTAGAACCTGTGTATACAATGATGAAAATGAAACAATTCTCACTCTAATGGTATTTAAGTTCTATAGGAGATGAAATGGGGAATTTTATGCAGGAAGAAAAAATGTGCAAACTTTGTTGTTGTCCAGTAATTTTCAATTTTGTCAATTCTTTTCATCTGATTTGGTATTTTCTTGTTAAATATACTAGAATAGCTTTCCATTTTCTTCTTCAGCTGTTTTACAGCATAAATAGGCATATACAAATATATACTAGATAAATATAAAGTAATTTTATGAGGGAAGGCTGCTAGCAGTTTCAGAGGGATCAGGAAATGTCTCATGTAAAAATTGGATCTCTGAAGTATTTAATAGCTTTAAATGGAAACATTAATCCCCAGATAGGAGAGTAAAAATGATGGGGTTATCAGACAGTCCTTTGTGTAAACCCTGGAGGGGCTGAAAGAATTGCTCCCAGGGGCAATAATACTGAATTTCCATAGAAAAGCTCACAGGACATATTTGACCAGATCATAACTAAATGACTGATTCCTACTGTAAATCCCACTGCAAAAGCTACAGAGGCCAGCAGAGGGCAGCAATAGCACTTAAGTATTGTAGTTGTGATCTATTTTTGGTAAGAAAAGAAAGGTAATGAGTTCAAGGCCCTTGTAATTGAAGATCAAATAACTCGGAATCTTTCTGACTTGATTAAGTGACACCAGAATAAAATGATGATGATAATTATAATGATAATGTTTATGTTAATTTAATCTTAGGCTGAATTAAGAAATGTATACATGACTAGGTAGATTGCAGTATCACTCTATTCTGTGTCAGATCAAATGAACATCTGTAAATCACTTAGCACAGTGCTTGCTTGGCATACAGTAAGCACTATGTAAATGCTTATTTCCTTCCATCCCCTACTTTTTCTCCAGCTACAATGGATTATTGTATTCAGTTCTCAGCACTACATTTTAGAATAGTTATTAAGAATCTAGAGAGTGTCTAGAAGATGGCAGTATACATCATGAAGACTTTGAGATTTTGACACGGGAGCTTCAGTTGAAGACAGGGAATGCTTGTCCTAGAGAAAGGAAAAGAATAATTGGAGACATGAGAAAAAGATAGGCTTGGATTGACTACTGCTTTTGAATACATCCTAATTCCTTCTGTGCAGCCAAATAAAGTTGCCAGTGGACCAAAAAGCAGTTATATAATATAAAAGTACATTACAGTTTATCATGCTCCAAAGCCACATAGGGATTGTATTATTTGATCATTTTCTACAAGTTCATTATGAATGGACTCAAATTTATAGAAAAAAAGAACCATTTTCAGTTGACAGATGGTCAAAGAATATGAACAAGACATTTTCAGATAAAATAAATAAAGCTATCTATAGTCATATGAAAAAGTGCTCTAAATCACTATTGATGAAATAAATGCAAGTTAAAATAACTCTGAGCTACTACCTCTCACCTGTCAGATTAGTTAATATGACAGAAATGGGAAATGACAAATCTTGGAAGGAATTTGAGAAAATTTAAACATTAATATACTACTGGTGAAGTTGTATATTGATTCAACCATTCTGGTGAGCATTTTGGAACTATGCCCAAAGGGGTATAAAACCATACATACCCTTTGACTAAGCAATACTATTACTATGTTTGTATCCCAATGAGATAAAAAGAAAAAAAAAACAAAAATGACCTGTGTGTGCAAAAATATTTGTAGCAAGTCTTTTAGTAGTGGCAAAGAATTGGAAATTTGTGGGATGTCCATCAATTGGGAAATAGCCGAACAAATTATTGTATATGATTGTGATGGAACACTACAGTTCTTTAAGGAATGATGGACAGGATGCTTTCAGAATAACATGGAAAGACTTATATGAACTGATGGAAAGTAAACTGAACAGAGGCAGGAGAACACTGTACACATTAATATTGTTACAATATAAATAAATAAATAAAATAAAAAATATAAAATTAATACACATGATAATCTATTTTGAATAACTTAGCTGCTCTCAGCAATACAATGATCCAAGACAATTGTGTAGGGCTTATGGATGAAAAGTGTTGTCCATCTCCAGAGAAAAACTGATAAAGCCTGAATGCATATCAAAGATACTTTTTCTTTACTTTCTTATTTTTCTCAGTTTTTTTTTTGGTCTCTGTTTTCTTTCACAATATGGCATATATGGAAATGTGTTTTGCATGACTATGTAAAGCCACACATGAGCAGATTTCCAGAGGACTGCTGCTGAGAACAGCTTTCATAGTTCTGATTACATAGTATAGTGAACTCTCTATTTATTCAGTAACAAATCTGAGCAAAACATTAAGAGAAAATCAAAACACAGCATTCACTATGTCACAACTCAACAACTTATCACTAAAATGTCCACATAGTTTTCACCAAAGTGGTCACATAGTTTTAAACAAAGTACAATCATTTAGTAACTCAATCATTCAATCATCCTTAAGGAGGCTTGCCTCCGTAAGGGAAAGTACAAAAGTCAAAGTTCTCCACCTATGGGGTACAATTAAGTTACAATTTCCATCAATCACTACTCAGTACCCTCTTAAAGAGTAGTGGAAGGTGCAAAAGCCATCGACCCCTAGGTTACAAGTAAATTACAATTTCATCAGTCACTACTCAGTACCCTATTTCATCAGTCACTACTCAGATAATTTCATTTGGACTCAATGCAGGCTTTCAGCGTCCATCATTCCTCTTCCATGGTCCCAGCTCCTGCCCAAATCTAATCAACTGCCACCTGATTTTAAAGTCAGACAGCTCCCAGTTCCTTGTCCAGCTTTCCATGCAGTTCCTGCTCCACATTGAAGCTCACAGTGTCCAGTCCACCTCAAATCCTTCACAGCCTCTTCATGGGAAGACAGGGCTTAACAAAGCCACAAAAACATTCATGCACATCAACAGAGTCAAAATAACATTTGTATAAAGTATTGACACGTTGGTCATGCTTCCTCAGTCTTTGGCAGCTCTGGCTAGCCCTTAGAAGAAATTCTGCCACCATAAGTTCGAATTTTGCCACCACAAGTCCAAGTTCTGCCACCACAAGTTTGAGTTTTGCCACAAGTCTGAGTTATATGTCAGTTCTCATTTCTCTTCTCAGTTCTTCTCAATTCTCAGTTCAGTCCAATAGTAGCAGCCTTGCACCAGATGCTTACTGAGAAAAAAAATTCTGTCTGTCTGTCTGTCTCTGTCTCTGTCTCTGTCTCTGTCTCTCTCTCTCTCTCTCTCTCTCTCTCTCTGTCTCTCTGTCTCTCTCTGTCTCTCTCTCTGTCTCTCTGTCTCTCTCTGTCTCTCTGTCTCTCTCTCTGTCTCTCTGTCTCTGTCTCTGTCTCTGTCTCTGTCTCTCTGTCTCTCTCTCTCTCTCTGTCTCTGTCTCTCTCTCTCTCT
>NW_027187054.1:0-11049 GCF_028583685.1 Petaurus breviceps papuanus | reverse complement strand
TTTTCCTTGAGAATTTCTTGAAGTATGATTTCTAGCTTCTTTTTTTTTTGATCATGGCTTTCAAGAAGCCCAATAATTTTAAAATTATCTCTCCCGGATCTATTTTCCAGCTCAGCAGTTTTTCCAATGAGATATTTCACATTGCTTTCTATTTTTGCACTTGTTTGGATCAGTTTAATTGCATCCTCGTGTCTCATAAAGTCATTAGCTTCCATTTCCTCCAATCTAATTTTTGAAGGAATCATTCTCTCCAGTGAATTTTTCAAATTCCTTTTCCATCTGGCAAATTTGGCTTTTTAAGGCATTTTTTTACCTCATTAACTTTTTGGGCCTCTTTGACATTTAAGTTAGTCTAATTTTTTTTATAAATTTGTTTGTTTCCTTTTAGTTTACAGGATTCACTTCCACAATTCCTTGAATTTCACATTTTGTCTCACTCCCTTCCGCCCCCACCCCCATGGCGGCTTATAGTCAAGTATAGGATCTGTAAACACTTTCACATTATACATTGGTCAGGTTATAAGGACGGATTGTACCAGCTGGTATGAAAAATGGTAAAGAGGATATAAAACCAAATAAGAGAATGAAAAAGATCAGGTATTTTGCTTCCACCTGGATATAAACTTAGTTCTTTCTAGTTCTTTCTCTGGATGCACATTTTTACCTCCATCATGCGTCTTTTGGGATTGACATATAACTGCATTGCTGAGAAGAGTCCAGTCTATCAAAGTTGGTCATCACACATAGGCTGTGTCTGTAATTGTGTACAAATTTCTCCTGGTTCTACACTTCTCACTCAGCATCAGTTCTTTTAAGACTCTCCAGGTAAATATGAAGACTGCCTGCTCCTCGTTTCTTATTGAACAATAGTATTCCATAATATGCATATACCACAACTTGTTCAGCTAGTCCCCAATTGATGGGCACCCCCTTAATTTCCAATTCTTTGCCACCATAAAAAGAGCTGCTATAAGCATTTTTGTACATATGGGTCTTTATCCTATTTCTATGATCTCTTTGGGATATAACTCTAGGAGTGGTATTGCTGGATCAAAGGGTATGAAAGTATTTATAGCCCTTTGGGCATAATTCCAGATTGCTCTCCAGAAAAGCTGGATCAGTTCACAACTCCACCAACAATGCATTAGTGTTCCAGTTTGCCCACATCCTCTCCAGCATTTGTCATTTTCCTGTTTTGTCATCTTAGTCAAACTGACTGGTGAGGTGTGGTACCTCAGAGTTGTTTTTGTTTGCATCTCTAATCAATAGTGATTTAGAGCATTTCTTCATGTGCTTATAGATAACTTTAATTTCTTTCTCTGAAAACTGACTGTTCATATCATTTGACCATTTATCAATTAGGGAATGACTTGTGTTCTTATAAATTTGACTCAATTCTCTGCATATTTTAGAAATGAGTCCTTTGTCAGAGACATAGGTTGTAAAGATTCTTTCCCAATTTCCCACCTCCCTCTTAATCTTGGTTACATTGGCTTTGTTTGTACAGAAACTTTTCAATTTCATGTAGTCAAAATTATCCATTTTACATTTTATAATGATCTCTAATTCTTGTTTAGTCATAAAGTTTTTCCATCTCCACAAGTCTGATAGGTAAACTATTCCTTGTTTTAGGAGACTGCTTACAGTATCAACCTTTATACCTAGATCATGCACCCATTTAGACTTGATTTTGGTATATGGTGTTAGATAATGGTCTATGTCCAGTTTCTGCCATACTATATTCCAGTTTTCCCAGCAGTTTTTGTCAAATAGTGACTTCTTATCCCAAAAACCAGGGTCTGGAGGTTTATCAAACAATATATTACTATCGTCATTGACTTCTGAATCTCGTTTTCCTAATCTATTCCATTATCCATTCCTCTATTCCTCAGCCAGTACCAAGTAGTTTTCAGGACTGCTGCTTTATAGTATAGATTGAAATCTGGTAAAGCAAGTCCACCTTCCCTAGCATTTCTTTTCATTAATTCCCTTGATATTCTGGACCGTTTATTCTTCCAAAGGAATATTGTTACTATTTTTTCTAGCTCTATAAAGTAGTATTTTGGTAAATTAATTGGTATGAAACTAAATATATAATTTAATTTAGGTAAAATTGTCATTTTTATTATATTAGCTCGACCCAGCCATGACCAATTGATATTTTTCCAATTAGTTAGATCTGACTTTATTTGTGTGAAAAGGGTTTTGTATTTATGATCATACAGGTCTTGGGTTTGTTCTGGCAGGTAGATTCTCAAATATTTTATAATGTCTACGGTAACTTTAAATGGGATTTCTCTTTCTGTTTCTTGCTGTTGAATTTCATTGGAAATATATAGGAATGCCGAGGATCTATGTGGGTTTATTTTATATCCTGCAACTTTGCCAAATTTATTTATTGTCTCAAGCAGTTTTTTACTTGATTCTCTAGGATTCTCATATCATCTGCAAAGAGTGATAGCTTGGTCTCTTCTTTGCCTAACTTGATTCCTTTGATTTCTTTTTCTTCTCTAATTGCTACTGCTAACATTTCTAGTACCAGATTGAATAAGGGGGGTGATAGCAGACACCCTTGTTTCACCCCTGATCTTATGGGAAATGCTTATAGCTTCTCCCCATTACATATAATACTTGCTGATGGCTTTAAATAGATGCTACCTATTATTTTAAGGAAGGCTCTATTTATTCCTATACTTTCTAATGTTTTTAATAGGAATGGATGTTGTATTTTGTCAAAAGCCTTTTCTGCATCTATTGAGATGATCATGTGGTTTCTGCTAGTTTTATTGTTGATATGATCGATTTTACTGATGGTTTTCCTAATATTAAACCATCCTTGAATTCCTGGAAGAAATCCTACCTGAACAAAGTGTATTATTCTTGAGATAAGTTGCTGTAGTCTTTTTGCTAGTATTTTATTTAGAATTTTTGCCTCTATATTCATGAGGGAGATTGGTCTATACTTTTCTTTCTCTGTTTTATCTCTTCTTGATTTAAGTATCAGTACCATATTTGTGTCATAAAAAGAATTTGGTATGACTCCTTCTTCACTAATTTTCCCAAATAGCTTGTAGAGTATTGGAAGCAATTTTTCTTTAAATGTTTGATAGAATTCACTAGTGAATCAATCTGGCCCTGGAGATTTTTTCCTAGGGAGCTGACTGATGACTTGTTCAATTTCTTTTTCTGAGATGGGATTATTTAAGTAATTTACTTCCTCTTCAGTAAATCTGGACAAATTGTATGTTTCTAAATATTCATCCATTTTCCTAAGATTGTCAAATTTATGTGTGTACAATTGGGAAAAATAATTCCTAATTATTGTTTTGATTTCCTCTTCATTGGAGGTAGATTAACCTTTTTCATTTTTGATACTCATAATTTGGTTTTCTTCTTTCTTTTTCTTTATCATATTGACTAAGAGTCTGTCAATTTTGTTGTTTTTTTTTCATAAAACCAGTTCTTGGTTTTATTTATTAATTCAATAGTTTTCTTAATTTCAATTTTATTAATCTCTTCTTTTGTCCTCAATATTTCTAATTTAGTATTTAATTGGGGATTTTGAATTTGTTCTTTTTCTCGGTTTTTTAACTGTATGCCCAATTTGTTGAGCTCCCTTTTCTCTAATTTAATCATGTATGCACTCAGTCACATAAAACTTCCCCTAAGAACTGCCTTTAATGCATCCCACAGATTTTGGTATGTTGTCTCATTATCATTCTCTTGAATGAAATTACTGATTGTTTCTATAATTTCTTGTTTGACCCACTCATTCTTTAGGATTAAATTGTTTAATTTCCAATTAATTTTCAGTCTGTCTTTCCCTGGCCCTTTATTGCATATAATTTTTATTGCATCATGATCTGAGAAGGACGCATTTAATATTTCTGCCTTGCTGCGTAGAATTGTGAAGTTTTTATGCCCTAGAACATGGTCAATTTTTGAGTATGTGCCATGAACCGCTGAAAGAAGGTATATTCCTATTTATCCCCATTATGTTTTCTCCAGAGATCTATCATACCTATCCTCTCTAAAATCCTGTTCACCTCCTTAACTTCTTTCTTGTTTATTTTGAGGGTGATTTATCAAGTTCAGATAGGGGGAGATTAGGTCTCCCAGTAGTATAGTTTTGCTATCTATTTCTACCTCTAATTCCTTTACCTTCTCCTCTAGGAATTTGGATTCTACACCACTTGGTGCATATATGTTAAGTAGTTATATTGCTTCATTCTCAATGGTGCCTTTTAACAGGATACAGTTTCCTTCCTTATCTCTTTTAATTAGGTCAATTTTTGCATTTGCTTTATCTGAGATAAGGATTGCTACCCTTGCTTTTTTTTACTTTAGCTGAGGCATGATATATTTTATTCCAACCTTTTACTTTTATCTTGTGTGTATCCCTCTGTTTCAGCTGTGTTTCTTGTAAACAGCATATTGTAGGATTATGATTTCTAATCCATTCTGCAATCCGTCTCCGTTTTCTGGGAGAGTTAATTCCATTCATATTTACAGTTATGATTTTTATCTGTTTCTTTCCCCCCATCCTATTCCTGCCCTGTTAATGTTCATATTTTCCCTCCCTTCTCCCTTCCCCCCCTTAATAGTTTTCCTTTTGACCACCGCCTCCCTCAGTATTCCCTTTTCAGCCCCCCTCCCTTTTCCTCCCCTTTTCCCTTACTACTTCCCTCCCTACAAACCACTCCCACCCCCCTTTCATAACCCCTTTCCCCCTCCTACTTCCTCTAGGATATTGTTATACTTAATGAAGTATGCTATTTCTTCTTCGCATCAAGAGTGACAGGAAGAAATCTCATGTGAAGCTCCTCTCCCTCCCCTCTTTCCCTCTAAAATGATACTTTTTGCATTTCTTCTCCATAGAGTCCTATGCTTAACTGGTTGTTATTCCTTCCTTGTACCAGAACCAATGAGGGAAACGCTCATATGCTTCCCAACTTCCTCCCTTTTTTCCTTCTCCTATACAAGTTTTTATGCCTCTATGAGTGGCATATTTACCCTTTTCCACTTCAACCATTCCCTTTCTTCCATTGCAGTCCCTTTGTAGCCCTTAACAAGATTTTTAAAAAATCGTCATTTTGTGTATTTTATAGTCATACCCCCTCTACTTGTCTAGAACCAGTTTGTTCTTATCAAATAGCAGGGTGTGTGTGTGTGTGTGTTCTCCTTGTTTACCTTTCTCAGTCACTGTTGCATCTCGTAAATGGAGGTTGAATTTTCCATTGAGTTCTGCCTTTTTTATAAAGAAAGTCTGAAACTCTGTTATATCATTGAATGACCGTCTCTTTGCCTGGAAGAATATGCTCAGTCTCGCTGGGTATGTGATCCTTGGTTGTAACCCGAGCTCTTTTGCCTTCTGGAAAATTGTATTCCACTGCCTCCGATCTTTCAGTGTAGAGGGTGACAAATCCTGTGCAATCCTCACTGTGGACCCTCTATATTTGAATTGTTTCTTTCTGGCCGCTTGAAGTATTTTCTCTTTTATCTGGTAGTTCTGGAGTTTGGCCACAACATTTCGACGATTTTTCAGTTTGGGATCTCTTACAGCAGGTGTCCGGTGGATTCTCTCGATTTCTATTTTACCCTCAGGTTCTAGTATCTCAGGCCAGTTTTCCTCAACGAGCCCTTGGAGAATGTTGTCCAGGCTCATTTTTTTCATCATAATTTTCTGGTAGGTCTATAATTCTCAGATTATCTCTCCTGGATCTGTTTTCCTGGTCAGTTATTTTTTCTTTGGGGTGTTTTACCTCTTTTTCTAATTTTTCATTCTTGTAGTTTTGCTTGGCTAATTCTTGGTTCCTCATAGAGTTATTTGAATCCATTTGGTTAATTCCAGGTTTTAGCAAATCATTTTCCTTGGTTAATTTTTGAAGCTCCTTTCCCATATCATACACTTTTCTTTTTAGAGAGATGTTTTCCACATTATAATGTTTTTCTAATTCTGCTATTTTTGTTTTGAGAGAATTATTCATTTTGTCTTCTATCTCTCTTATTTTGTTTTCAAAGTTCCTTTTGATCTCATCTAGGACAGCCTTCTGTGCTTTGGACCCATTTCCTGTTGAAGTTTCAGCTTTGGGTGTGGAGTCCACATTGTCTCCCTCTGAGGTTGGTTCCTCCCTCTGAGGACTCCAGAGTCTTTGTCTTTGTAGTCTGCTTTCTACCCATTTTGAGGCAGGGTCCTAGCCACACCCTTCCTCTAGGATCCCAAGCCTTTACTATAGAGGGTTTTGCCCTGGGCAAGAGTTACTATGTTTTCAGGGTCAGAGGGGGGGTTTGGAGCAAGTGGGGTTCATTCTGTCATCCTCGTCTTTGGATGTCCTGAATGGGGCTTTTTTTTTAATTTCTGGCCTATGAAGTGGTAGCCCCAGGAGTGTTGGCTGTCCAGGACAGAGGCCCCTGTATTTGCTTCTTACCTTGCTCTTTCCATTCCCAGCCCTTTGGTGATAGGCCTGGTAGTGGACCTTGTGGTTGGTGGGAAGACTTGCCCTCCGAGTTGATCAGGCACCTTCCCGGCCTGCGTCTGCTGGCCGCACCTTCCTGGCCTGGGTCTCCTGCGCCGCACCTTCCCGGCCTGCATCTGCCCTGCTGCACCTTCCCGGCCTGCATCTCGAGTTAGTCTATTTTTAAGGTGTTATTTTCTTCAGTCTGTTTGTTGAATAGCTGTTGGGTTCCCGGTCCCAACTCCGGTCATGTCTTACCTTATACCCGTTCTTCAGACGTTTCCGGCTTCTTGTCTCCAAGAAGTACTTACCCCCACAGAACACCCAGGACACAGAAAGTATGATGCAAAGCTATTTATTCCTTTACATCTTAACAGCATGACAAGCAAGCAGGAATAGTCACAGGAACTAACTCACTTCCAGGTGGAATTGGAACTAACTCAACTCACTCATTTCCTCTATATCCCCTCATTATAAACTTTGCAGGAGCACGCCTTGTGGGGCCAATCATGTTCTCTCCTGAGTACATCATATGAGACAAAGGAGCAACGTCCTTCACGGAAGTCCTTTGGGCACTGCCACGCAGAGTATCATTCTCATGTCACTGCGCCCAAAACTCCCTTATCCCTGGTTCGTTAACCCCGAGGCAAAGCTGTCCCAACCATGTCCCTCAGAAAGCCATGTGCACCCCCTCTGGCCGCCACCCTGCCACACAACATGTGGGAGCCAATCACGCACTCTCCCAAGTGCAGGGCAAAGGAGTATGTGTTAAGAGGAGTCCGTGTTTATGGGGCACACTCAGTGCTATGTCGGCCTTTCCCAACCCAGCAGAGTTGGCCCCTAAGGCCCTGCACTCAATGCCATGTCGGCCTTTATGGCCCGGCAGAGTCGGCCTTCACATCTCCAAGCCCCTGCGCCTCAGAAGTCATGTGCACTCCCTCTGTCATCTTGTGACTGCCGCAGTGTCTCTCACACTCACAGCTCTAACAAATAGCTTTTCATGACTTTCTTCCATTGTTCCCATTTCTCTTCCAAGCTTTTCCTCCACTTCACTTATTTGATTACCAAAATCCTTCTTGAGCTCCTCCATAGCCTGTAACCAATTCACATTTTTCTTGGAAGCTTTTGATTCAGGACTTTTGTCTTTGTTGACTTCTTCTGTTCTATATTTTGATCCTTGTTTTCCCCCAAAAAGAATTATATGGTCTGATTGTGCTTCCTCTGCTTGCTCATTTTGCCAGCCAGTTACTTGACATTTGAGGTCTTTGCCATGGTAGAACTCTGCTTCCAGAGAGGAGAGTTTTATCCCAAATCACTGGGGTTTTTGCAAAAGTTTTCAGAGGCCTGAGGAGGGTTCCCTCTTTCCAACCAACAGAAACTCTGGTATCCTGGTGTTTCTCACCCCAGGACCACCACCCAAGACAGCAACCCAGATCCAAGTAGGTCAAAGGAATAGTGATTACACTCTGAATGGTCACTAGGGCCCCCTAAGATCTGCAGGCCAGGAATTCTGGAGGGAGGAACGTGGCAGCAGCGACAGCTGCTGAACCTCCTCCCCCTCTCACCCCAGGGGTAGGGGGCACACTGCACTCCTTTGTCATGTGGTTCCAACAGATTTCCCCACTGACCTTTAACTTTCTCTTTAGTGTTTATGAGTTGAGAAGTCTGGCAACTGCCACAGCCACCAGTGATTAACTCTTCTGAAATATGGTCCAGCTGGTCTGGGCTGCTGGACAGGGCCACCCCAGCCTCAGTTGCAGCTCATATGGAACTGTGATTGGCTCCAGTTGGTGCAATATATCCTTCCCATCAGCTTTCCTGGCAGCCTTCAGCAGGAGATTTGTTTCTTTCTGTCATTTTATGGGTTCTGTACCTCTAAAAATTTTTAGCATTATATTTTACAGGTATTGGAAGTGGTTGTGGCAGGAGCTCATGGTATTTTCTGCTTTTACTTTATCATCTTGGCTCCACCCACCCCCTTTTTTATCTTTACATGTTTTCCTTGAGTCTTGTATTTGGAAGTCAAATTTTTTTATTCAGTTCTGGTCTTTTAGTTAGAAATGCTTGAAGGTACTCTATCTTGTTAAATATCATATTTTCCCCTGGAAAGATTATATCCAATTTTGCTGGATATGTTTTTCTTGATTTCAATCTTAACTCCTTTGCTTTTCAGTATATCATATCCCATCTCCTCCATTTTTTAAGGTAGAAGACACCAAATCCTGACTGAAAATTCACAATATTTGAATTCTTTCTTTTAGTATCAACTGTTTTATTAATTCTAATTTACATCATTTATTTTTGCAAGATTGTGAGTTATAGATTTTCTCCCCATTTTTCCCCTACCCACCACCCAAAAATAATGATCCCACTGGATATCCCCTACTCCAATCTGCTCTCTCCCATACCCCTCCAACTTTCCAGTAGGGCACGGTCGATCTCTATACCCCAGTACTTGCATACATTATTTCCCAGTTGCATTAAAATAGTATTATATATATATTTAAACATTTGATTTTAAAACTTTGCATTCCCTTCCCATATTCATAACCTTCCTCCCTTGTCACCCACCCATACTGGGAAGATAAGCAATTTAGTATAGGTTGCACATGTGTAGCTATGGAAAACATTTCTGTAGTCGATATATTGTAAAAGACTGATTATATTTCCCTCCCTACTATCCCACCTCCCACTTGTTATATTTTCTACTTTGATCTTGTACCTTTTAAAAAGTGGATGCTTATCCCCCAAACTTGGGTCTTTGGGTTTATCAAACAGTAGATTACTGTAGTCATTGACTGCTGAGACTCGTGTACCCAATCTTTTCAATAGATCCACTACTCTATTCCTCAGCCAGTACCAAGTAGTTTTGAGGATAGCTGCATTATAATACAGATTAAAATCTGGTATAGCTAGTCCACCTTCCCTTGCATTTCTTTTCATTAATTCCCTTGATATTCTGGACCCTTTGTTCTTCCAAATGAATGTTGTTACTATTTTTATAGCTCTATAAAATAGTTTTTTTTTTTTTGGTAAATTGAGTGATATGGCACTAAATATGTAATTTAATTTGGGCAAAATTTTCATTTTTATTATATTAGCTTGACCCAGCCACAAGCAATTGATGTTTTTTTTTTCCAATTAGTTAGATCTGACTTTATTTGTTTGAAGTGTTTTGTAGTTTTCTTCATATGGGTCCTAAGTTTGTTTTGGCAGGTAGATTCCCGAATATTTTTTAATGTCTACAGTAACTTTAAATGGGATTTCTCTTTCTATCTCTTGTTGTTGGATTTCATTAGAAATATACAGGAATGACAAGGATATATTGATTAAAGAAATACATATCACACAACTCTAAGGTACCACATCTCACCTGTCAGATTGGCTAAGATGACAAAACAGGAAAATGACAAATGCTGGAGAGGATGTGGCAAACTGGAACACTAATGCATT
The DNA here is from genome assembly GCF_028583685.1 of Petaurus breviceps papuanus. Taxonomy (NCBI): domain Eukaryota; kingdom Metazoa; phylum Chordata; class Mammalia; order Diprotodontia; family Petauridae; genus Petaurus; species Petaurus breviceps. Next base: position 1,141 of record NW_027187054.1, on the reverse strand, counting down.
GCTGTTCGAGTTGTGAACTGATCCAAACATCCTGGAGAGCAATCTGGAATTGTGCCCAAAGGGCTATAAATAATTTCATACCCTTTGACCCAGCAATACCATTTCGAGGGTTGTATCCCAAAGAGATCATAGAAGTGGGAGAAAGACCCATATATACACAAATATTTATAGCAGCTCTTTTTATGGTGGCAAAGAATTGGAAATTAAAGGGGTGCCCATCAACTGGGGAATGGCTGAACAAGTTGTGGTATATACATGTAATGGAATTCTATTGTGTTTTAAGAAACGAGGAGCAGATGGACTACATATTTACCTGGAGAAGCTTATACGAACTGATGCTGAGTGAGAAGGGTAGAAGAACCAGGAGATTTTTGTACACAATTTCAAACACAACGTATGTGTGATGACCAACTTTGATAGATTGGACTGTTCTCAGCAATTCAGGATTATAAATCAACCCCAAAAGACTCATGATGGAGAGAGATGTCTACATCCAGAGAAGAACTGAGTTTGAATCAGATTGAAGCAACCTACCTCCCTTTTTCTTTTTCATGCTTAGTTTTCTTTCCTCTTTCCCATTGTTCATTCCATATGATGCAGTCCTTCTTTATAACCTGACTAATGTCTAATGTGAAAGTATTTGCAGATTTTATACTTGATTGTGTGCCATCATATGGGGGGGGGGCAGGGTGTGAGAGAAAATGTGAAACTTAAGGAATTGTGGAATTAAATGTTTTAAATTAAAATTAAACAAACTCATTAATAAAGACCAAAAAAAATTTTAAAAAGTGGGTGCTTCCAACTTCCCTTACCCCCAGCCCGCCCTTCCTTCCACCATCCCCCCTCTCATCCCCTTTCCTCTTAATCTTCTATAGTGTGAGATACTCTATTTTGTGTGTGTCATTCCCTCGGTATGCCAAATTCAATGAGAATAAGGTTGACCCTTTCCTTTTTGCCTTCCTGTTTTTCCCTTCCATTGTAACCATTTTCCCTTGCCTCTTCTATATGAGATAGTTTACCCCATTCTGTTTCTCCCCATCTCCTCTCATTATATTCCTCTCTGACATCTTAGTTTTACCTTTTAATATCATTCTTTCCCATTAAACTGGTACTCTTCCATCTATATATGTATACCTGAACA
>NW_027187053.1:0-11456 GCF_028583685.1 Petaurus breviceps papuanus | reverse complement strand
AGAAAGAAAGAAAGAAAGAAAGAAAGAAAGAAAGAAAGAAAGAAAGAAAGAAAGAAAGAAAGAAAAGAATTATTCAGCATATGCTATGTACCAGGAACTACTTGAAACTATGGAGATAGAAATACAAAACAGAAATAGTCCCTGGTCTCAAAGAACTTAGATTCTGCGCAGGACATGCAACATGCATGTAGAAATGATATTCAAAAGGAGCCTCATCAGTATTGAGGATTTCTTCCACCAACCTATCCAATCTATAGCCTATTAGATAAGTCCTGGGAATTTGAGGAAAGTACATACGAGTTGTGTTTTGCCATGATCTCAGAGCTAGTGAATATCAGAGTGAGGTTTCAAATTCAGATCATCCTTACTGGAAGTTTAGCATTCTATCCACTATGCCAGGTTTCCCTAAATAAAAAGTATTCACAATATGCAGTCACGATAATATATATTTCTATAATAATTTAGGGATAGGATTGGACACTTACAATTACATTGCAATTACACTGGTGTAGAGAACTTCTGGGAAAAGAAACTTCCTTGTCATTATTGGTTAGCACCTTCTCTACAATTTGTAGTCTTTTTTTTTTGGAAGGGGGAGGGCAGGGCAATTGGGGTTAAGTGACTTGCCCAAGGTCACACAGCTAGTAGGTATTAAGTGTCTGAGGCCAGATTTGAACTCAGGTCCTCCTGACTCCAGGGCCAGTGCTCTATTCACTGTACCACCTAGCCACCCCATACAACCTGTAGTCTTAAAGACTTTCCTAGAGCACTAAGAGGTTAAATGACTTGTCTCACATTACCAGAAATGGGCTTGAACCCAAGTCTTTCTGTACCAAGGTGATATATCTATCTAACTATATCTCTGTATCTACATCTATACCTATATATATAGAGGTGGAAAGATATACACACATATGTGAATGTATACATAGGTATATGTACATACATATCTATACATATATATTACATATATCTTATATACATCTGTATATAAAATAAAATATATACAAAATGTGTATATATTACATATACACAAAAAACTACAAAACATATGTAGTAAATATAAAATAATTTGGGAGGCACTACTTTTAAGGGATAAGGAAGAACTTCATATAGTAAGTATTCATGAACCAACTTCTTCATGAATATTTCTTGGTCTATACATAAATGGGATAGAGTTTGTCTTTGACCAACTGATTTTTTCTAGATCAGGATGTAATCACAAGTTATTAGGTAGAGGGACAGTTAACCAATATGATGAGGTGTTAATTTATAAGGGTTTTCTTGATAAATTAGTGGAGCAGTGGACTTGTTGATTGTAGAAGATTAGTTGTATGCCTAGAAGCCTTAGAAAACTATCCTTAGTCAATAAATGCTGGGAGCAGCTTTGTAGAGCATGACCCCATCTATGGTGGGGAGATGAGAATGGGAGCAGGGGGGAGGGAGGAAGGGAGGGAGGGACAGAGAGAGAGAGACAGACAGAGAGAAATTCAGTGGAGTTACTTGAGAAGCAAGCAGGTAGCTTCAAAGAACCTCTGGCAGCAAAGAGAGCCAAATATAAACAAAAGAGAGAACTAGTCCCACAGCTGCAAATCAAGCTACAGAGATGGGATCCTGGGAGGTCAGCGGAATGACCTTCCCAGGAAAGATGCTATACTCGAGGGGGGTGGGGGTGGGGAGAAACATGAGGATTCCATGAGGAAAGAAAGGATATAAAAACCTTTATGGGAAGCATGAGTTACCTTGGTTACATGTGTGCATTACTACCATTATACCTTAAGCTGATATACAGTCTTTCAAAGGACATTGTGTTTGTTTATGGAAGAGTGAGCACAGGTCTATATTAAGGGCTCCAGACCCATAGATTTGAGAAAACCCTTTGAATTTGTGTAGGTCTCAATCTTTTCCCTTCCCTTTCATTCCCACTAGGCTATGAAATTGTGAGTGTTGAGTTGAAAAGGGAATACAGAAAAGTCCTAGACTTATTTATGTTGTTCTGCACCCCTGTTAAAATGGAATCTCCTTGAGGGAAGTATCTGTTTCCTTTTGTCTTTGTATTCCCTTTGCCTAGCCATTGCCTGATACATGCTTTTTGGTAACTTAGTAGGTGACACCTGACTTATCAGGGAGGCAGAATGGGATTCTAATGAGTTGGATAACCTGTATAAAAATGGAGACAGGAGGTGGAATGTTTGGTAAACTTCCTTTTAAGGATATTAAGTTGCATCATGAAAATAATTTATCCTAAAGAAAATAACAGAAAGTGTATATGTATATGTTTATATGCAAACACAACATAGTACTTGCATTATATATCTATGTGACTATTATATACACACATACATACATATATGAACACGTATACACATATATTGTTGTACAGCTGTTTCTGTTGTGTCCAATACTTTGTGACTCTATTTTGGATTTTCTTGGCAAAGATACTAGAGTGGGTTGCTATTTCCTTCTTCAAGAAAGACTCAGACACAGACACATACATACACATGTGTGCATGTGTATGTGTATATTTCTCTGTGTATATACACATTTTGTGCCTGTGTGTATATTTAGGGTTCCTAACACATCATAGGTACTTAAATGTATATATGTATATTAATTATGCATGTATTTTTTATTCATGCCAGTAATATGACCTTGGACATGTTTACTTTCTTTTTTTCTTTTTCTTTTTTTTTTAAAGCAATCAGGGTAACTTGCTCAAGGTTACACGGCCAGTTATTTCTGGGTGTGATGCTAAGTATCTGTGCCCGGATTTGATCCTCAGGTCATCCCAACACTGGAGCCGGTGCTCAACATGTTTACTTTCTTCAGGAAAATATGCTAGATAAATTCTAGAATTCCTTTTAACTCTAAAATGATATGATGTCATAATATCATTTTAAAATATAGAATTCATTTAAAATGTTCAACATGAAACATATGAATTTATAAAAGGAATAAATTATAACTTTTTACTTTGCAAAATAATCTACTTACTATTTCTTTCAAGTGCTCAGATGCAATAGCTAATTTAAATGGTCTACAGTTTATAAAGGAATACTACTTCCTTCTTACTCTTCATCCCTCTCTAACACTGGATGCACCTAGGGTATTGGACTTTGTGTAAGATATATTCAAATCCCAGCTCAGACATTAGTTTGTGGCCCTGGACAAATTACTTAATCTCTCTGTGTCACAGTTTCCTCATCTGTAAAATTAAGGGGTTAAATCTGAAGCCCCTAATGTTTCTTCCAGTTATAAGTCTATGATTTTATGACCTTAATTCTATTTAATAAAAAATAGTCTATTTTTATATTAATTTATTTTTAGTTTTCAATGTTCACGTCCACAAGATTTTGAGTTCCAAATTTTCTCTTCATCTCTCCCCTCCCCCACCCCAAGATGGTGTGCATTCTGATTATCCCTTCCCCCAATCTGCCCTCTCTTCTATCCACCCCCCCTTTTATTCCCTTCCCTTCTATTTTCCTGAAGGGCAAGAGAGAGTTCTATACCCCATTGCCTGTATAACTTATTTCTTAGTTGCATGTAAAAACAATTTTTTAACATTTGTTTTTTAAATTTTGAGTTCCAGATTCTCTCCCTTCTTCCCTTCCCATTCACTCTCATTGAGGAGGCAAACAATTTTATGTAGGTTATATATGTGTAACCATGCAAAATATTTCCATAATAGTCATGTTGTTGACTAACATATAGTTGACTTAACTATATTACCCTCCATTCTAACCCCCGCATTTATTCTATTCTCTTTTAACCATGTCTCTCCTCAAAAGTGTTTTCTGATTGCCCCTCCTCAATTTGTCCTCCCTTCCATTATCCCCCCTTATCCCCTTCTTCCCTCCTTTTCTGTAGAGTAAGATACCCAATTGAGTGTATATGTTCTTTCCTCCTTAAGCCAAATCAAATGAGAGTAAGGTTCACTCATTCCCTCTTACCCCCTCCCTATTCCACTCAAATGTAAAAGCTTTTTCTTATGTCTTTTATATGAGGTGCTTTATCTCATTCTATTTCTTCCCTTCTCCTTCTCCCAGGACATTCCTCTCTCACCCCTTAACTTTATTTTTTAGATATCATCCCTTCATATTCAACTCACCTGTGCCTCTATATATACTCCTTCTAACTACCCTTATAATGACAGAGGTCTCATGAGTTAAATAATAGCATCTTTCCATGTAGGAATGTAAACAGTTCAACTTTAATGAGACCCTTATGATTTCTCTTTCCTGTTTATCTTTTCATGCTTCCCTTGGGTCTTGTATTTAAAAATCAAATTTTCTATTCAGCTCTGATCTTTTCATCAATAATGCTTGAAAGTCCTCTATTTCATTGTATATCCATCCCCCCCCCCCGAAGGATTATCCTCAATTTTTCTGGGTAGGTGATTCTTGGTTTTAATCCTAGTTCCTTTGACCTCAAAAATAACATATTCCAATCCTTCTGATTCCTTAATATAGGAGCTGCTAAATCTTGTGTTATCCTGATTGTGTTTCCATAATACTTGAATTGTGTCTTTCTGACTGTTTGCAATATTTTCTCCTTGATCTGGGAAGCCTGGAATTTGATCACAATATTCCTAGAAATTTTCTTTTCTCCTCTGGTTCTAGAATATCAGGGCAGTTTGCTTTAAAAATTCCTTGAGGAGCAGCTAGGTGGCGCAGTGAATAGAGGGCTAGCCCTAGAGTCAGGAGGACCTGAGTTCAGATCTGGCCTCAGACACAACACACACAAACCAAAAACCTAGCCATGTGACCTTGGGCAAGTTACTTAAACCCAACTGCCCTCCAAAAAGAAAAAAAAAAACCCTCCCTGGAAAGATGATATCTGGGCTCTTTTTTTAATCATGGTTTTCAGGTAGACTAATAATTTTAAAATTACCTCTCCTGGATCTGTTTTACAGGTGAGTTGTTTTTCCAATTACATATTTCAAATTTTCTTCTATTTTTTTCATTCTTCTGGTTTTGTTTTATAATGTCTTGATTTCTCATAAATTCACTAGCTTCCATTTGCTCATTCTAATTTTGAAGGAATTATTTTCTTCAGTGAACTTTTGGACTCCTTTTTTCATTTGACCAATTCTTTTTTCTAAGGCATTCTTCTCCTCATTGGCTTTTTGCATCTCTTTTGCTATTTTGGGTTAGTCTATTTTTAAGGTGTTCTTTTCTTCACTATTTTTTGGGTCTCCTTTAGCAAGCGGTTGACTCCTTTTTTCATCATTTTCTTGCATCACTCTCATTTCTCTTCCCAATGTTTTCCTCTGACTCTCTTAGTTAATTTTCAAAATCTTTTTTGACCTCTTTCATGGACTGCAACCAATTCATATTTTTCTTGTAGTCTTTGGATGTAGGAGCTTTGACTTGGTTGTGTTCTGGTTGTATGTTTTGATCTTTTTCAGCAAAGTAAAATTCCACACTCTGAATTCTCCCCCGCTGTTTGTCTATTTTCCCAGCCAATTACTTGACTTTTAAGCTCTTTGTAAAGGTGAAAGTCTGAAAGCTCTTTGCTTTCAGTATGGAGGGCGTACTGACCCAAGATTCAGGAGTTTTGTGCCCCTGCTTTCAGAGAAACTTCTAGAGACCTGTAAATTTTCATTTCTTCCAAGGTAGTAAGATCAAAGGAAAGTTGTTCACTCCTCTCCTGACCTGTGATTTGGTCTGTGAATGACCCCAAGCACTCTTTTCTGCCCTGGAACTGTGGAGGAGGATTCCCTCTCCACCACTACCACAAGCTCCACCACCCCATTGCTCTTCCTCACCCCAGGACTGCCACCCAGGACTGGAACCCAGATCCAAACAGAGGCAAAGCAAGAAAATTCTGCTTCAGTGCCAGCAAAGAGATCCCTGCAATCCTCCTCTGATCCACCACTTGATCCTCCCACCATTTGTGGGCCAAGAGTTCTGGAAGCAGCTGCTGCCAGAGCTGCTACCACCACCTCCACTGCTCCAGGGCTGGGACCGGACCACATTCCTCTCTCACCCAGATGCAATAGACCTTTCCTACTGACCTTCTAAGTTGATTTAGCATTTGTGAGTTGAGAAGTCTGTAAACTGCCATAGCTGCCAATGATTCAGCACCCTAAAGCCTGCTTCAGGTTCACAGGGGCCAAATCTGTGCTGGTGCAGCCAGCATTGGTCTGTGCTCCTCTCCCATCCTGTTACAACAGACCTTTTCTGTCAACCTTCCAGGTTGTCTTAGGCTGGAAATTTGTTTCACTCTGCCATTTTGTTGGTTTTGCTACTCTAGAATTTGTTTAGAGTCATTTTTATGGGTATTTGGAGGGGTTTGGGGGTGAGCTCAAGCAAATCCATGCTTTTACTTCACCATCTTGGCTTCACTCCCTGCAAAAGTAGTCTATTTTTATGCTTAAATAGACTGTTTTCAAACTGCTGGTGATGCAGGAATTTTCCCCCCATTTTTAACCCTTAAGTCTTTGTAACTGTATGTAAGTTGAGTCAACTGTCTTTTTTTATTTTTCTACAAAGAGAACTCTATCTTCTAGTGCCATAAACATATAATAGTTGTTACTATGCTGAGGTCACAGGATCCTTTTCAAACTTTTTGGTTTATAAATATTTTATTCATTGACTTCCTAACTAACTTCCCCCTAAACCCAACTTTTCAAAGCAAATAGTATATGAGTTACAAGGGACCTTGGAGATTGTCTCCTCAAACTGAGTTGGTATCTTATGTGAACAATTTGGATTTGTTTAATGAAATTTTTTTGATCCAGTACAAATCAGATCGATGATGTCCAAAATAATTGATCTTTGAAACCTTAGTTCCAAAATTTAGAATTGGAAGAAAGTTCTATGCTTCTCTCTCTTGACCTTTATTATACTCTTTAGAAAAATTGGTATTTGTTTTGTTCACTATCAAATATGCTTCAATTAGTATTCTAATGTTATCTAGACATTTTTTAAAGGGGGAGGGTAGTGTTTTAAGAAATTTTATTGGATGAGAGGGCAGGGGGAGACCAAGTCCTAAATAAATGTAGAAGTTTGACTAAAAATCTACATATTCTAATGTAGTATTTCATTAGTTTTAACCAACCCACAATGTAGTAGGTATCTTCACAGAGCTGATTATATATATATATATATATATATATATATAATTAGCACAGTGCTTGGTACGGTAGCTATTCAATAAATATTGATTGATAAATTGATCTCCTAAAACTCCTTTGACAATGCTATATATCTAGGATGTCCTACTTACTGAGTTAAATTGAACTATATAGCTTCAATTGAGCAAATTGAATTCAATTAAATTTAATACACATTAAGTATCTTAGAGGTCATCATGTCTAAGTCCCTTACTTACAAATGAGAAACTGCCTACTATGTAAGGCTGAAAGCTGCCTAATCAACCTGGGGTTTACTGACTAGATTTGATCAATTCCTCTGGACATGCGTCCATACTGGTCATTTGGGATTTCCCAAGAGATGGAGGCTAAGTTTCTCAATACTCCTAGGATCTTAGGAGTATTTCTTCTGAGTGATTATTTCTAATACTCTTGGTTAAGGCTAAGGCTCATGATCCCCTGCCAGTGTATTTCTCATAAAAATACTCAATTAACATTAACCAAAACAGTTACTGAAAACACAAAGCAAATGCATATTTGCACAACATTTCATTCATAAATCTGATTCACACTCTTGGTAACGAACATAGTTTTGATAGGAAGAATGGGCACACACTTAAGATTTCTGGGAAGTAAGTCACAGGATCAGGGAAATTCACAACTCTAGGACTATGGTCTTCAGTATCCTCCTCCTATCTCAGTTATCATCCCCATAAATTCTTTGATAAATATGACTTCTGCTTGAATGAATTTTTCCAATGCTAAACTGAACTGATTCACAATATGCTGGACTAACCAGTAGGCATGGCATCCTAGCTGGATGAGTTGATCTGCTGGGCTATTTTTCTGAAGTTCTGCTTCTAAGCTATTTCTTCAATGAGCTTGTTTTGTGTCTCAACAACAGCTATAGAACCATCATTTCTGGATTCAAGTTCAGATGATGTCTTTAGCTCAACTTGTGTTATGTTCTTTTAGGAAAAATCAATGACCTTTATCCTTAGATTGACAAAAACTTCTTAAACTCTGTTCCTTAAGATGGTTTACTGGGGTGTGGCTATTGCACGTGCTACAATTTCTTGGAACCACAGATGAGAACTTGGTGACGGGTGGATACCAAAGGTGAATTAGCAGCCCTGAAAAAGACTGAGCAAGCCTTCACATTAGAGATGCTAGCACTCCCTGAACATTCCACACATTCCTGTCTTTTCATTTACTAGGCTATTAACTATGTCAAGAAAAGAAAAGAAAAATAATTTAGTCTAGCTTGATATGCTCACAGTGAAGCCATGTTGGTTCTTTGAGATCACTATTCCCCTTCTAGGTGTTAAATAAGCATTCCTTTACTCAATCAGCAACCTACTATGATATGCCAAATAAATGAATCAAGCCCCTCAAGTTATTAAGTTCTACTTTCTTCCATTAAAAAAAAATTGTGGTCAGCTAGGTGGTGCAGTGAATAGAGCACCGGCCCTGGAGTCAGGAGGACCTGAGTTCAAATCCGGCCTAGACACTTAACACAAATACTAGCTGTGTGACCTTGGGAAAGTCATTTAACCCCAATCGCCCTCCCCTCCAAAAAAGCAAAAAAAATTTGTGGCATTTACCCTTCTCTAGTCCTTTTCTTTTCTATGATGCTACCTTCTTGTGATACTCCCATGGATCTGCAGTCCCTTTTATTTGAGTAGTCCTAACAGTTTTAATGAAAAATGGTTTTAGTCATAGATTTTGTGCAAAGAGCAACCTTCCATCTTACCACCCTTCCCAAAGAGAAAAATCACTCCCTATGACAAGGAGAACTGCAGGATCTTGCTAACCATTCATTTCTTGGCTACCTTTTACAAACATATTTTGGTGCTGCAGTTCAATTTAAACCCCTTTTGTATATGTAGCTATGGTCATGCCAGAAGCAATGCCCCTTGCCACAAGCTCTGAAGAAGCTCATATTATGATGGAGCCAGTGGTCAGTGTGTGGTGTCCTGAAGAGATGACATCTATGGAAAGCTATGTGAGGTTTTCTCTTGGGAAGAAAATGTCAACACAGTTTGCCAGCCTTTTATTTCTCTTTGTATAATTGCAATCTTTATGAGAAAATTATGTAAGTTCAGATCTATTTCATAAAAAGAACTATTTAAATTTAAATTTTCACCATCAAAATTAGCTGTCACTTCATTTTTGATGTTTATTAGGTTATCACAGAGCAGGGGTGGGGAACATGTGGCCTAGAGGTTACATGTGGCACCCTAGGTCCTCAAGTATAGACCTTTGACTGAATCTAAACATCACAGAAAAGATCCTCTCTTATCAAAAGGATTTGTTCTTTTGTAGTTAGTGTAGATAAGGTGAAATAATGAAGTCAGACATAAATTAAGAGAGCCAAAATTAATTGACAAATTCCTAGTCATTTATTTTGTGATCAAAATCACAGCCAGGGTCTGAAAGTTCCTATTAGAAGAAGTGAAGAAGTGTGATCCACTTCTCAGGAGGCCTGCAAGATAATCAACAACAGCTTCTGCATGAAGCCACCTGTGATGCAGGAATCTTAAGAGGATGGATGAAATGTTTAGACACATCATCATTGTATTGTTAAATGGAGTTATCTGATTGAGATCCCAAGGTCTGAGGGTCAGTTGATAGTTTAAGAGATAATAGATTGGCCAGCTTAGGTTATGTTAATGTCTTATTTCTACTCTTGATGGATGATGCAAAAACCACCCTTCCACAAATTATAAATTACTTTCATCATGTGTGGCATTGCCATCCACTTCTTTTAATTGTGAAATAATCATTAACCTGACGTGCCATGTATTGTTCTTGAAAGGGATAGCATGGAACAAGAATCATGGCCTCTCAGTTTGAATTCTAGCTCTTCCACTATCTCTGTGTATAACTTTGGATATTTCACCTCCCTAGACATCAGTTTCTTTGTTCTAAAATAAAGTGGTTAGGGGGCGGCTAGGTGGCACAGTGAGTAGAGTGCCAGCCCTGGAGTCAGGAGGACCTTGGGCAAGTTACTTAACTCCAATGGCCCTCCAAAAAGCAAAATAAATAAAGTGGTTGGATTAGATTAACTCAAAGCTCTAAATATATGATCCTGGGTGAGCAAAACATTGGTTGTTAGGATAATAGATTTTAATCTGGAAGGGACATTAGATATAACATGCTCTATTCATTCTGGTTTATCAGATGAGGAAACTGAGGTCTATAGAGTTAATATAACATGCTCAAAGTAACATAGATAGGATGTTGTAGAACAAGAACAATAAAATTAGGTCTAATTAGAGGATTTTTTATTTGAGCAACTCAAGTTTTAGTTAACTGCTACCTGGTTTTCTAAATCCAAAAATCTATTAGTTTATTTAGTATGAAAGCAATGAAATGAACTTTAGCCAACTAGCAAGGAAGTAATATGCAATGAGGGGTGCCTGGCATACTCAGAATCTGGTGACCTCTTCACAGTCACCTAGTTTATCACATGCCCACTTCATAAAGACAAGCATCCCTAAGGCTGTGCTTGAGAAGCAAAGGTCTTTCATTTCCTATAAAGCCTGTGTTATTTATTGATTTTTCTTTCACATATTAGAGGTAGTATGATAACAGAGACCTTATATTTATTAGTCCGACTAATCATTAGTGATGGCTGAACTTGAGAAAGTTCATCGGTTCATCTCAGTTTCAGTATGCTTGGAAAAGTTTGGAGGTTTATCTGGAGTACATCTAAATGGGTGAAACCATCAGAGGTCCTTTCCTTCTCTCATTAATCTTTCATGGGTGATATTTGTCTTCCAACCAGCTCTAAGTACAATCTGTTATTTGGTTCATATATAACTTTTCTTTTCACACATCTTCCTAGACTGTTCCAGTCTGTCATTTCAGTTATTCCAACAGTATTTACCCAGGAAAGGGGGAATGTGTGGATGTTTTATTTAGATTAAGGTAGAGTGGAAAATACTATGGAAAACTGCCTCCTGTGGCAGAGAATATTAAGTAGCTCATGATTTCTAAATACTGTCTAAATTTCCACTCCTTGTTTTGTTTCTAATACCTATTTCCTTATCAGACACTGGAGGAAATGATAAGATGTTCTCCCTGTTGGGAATGACTGAAAAAATATGGTATATGAATGCAATAGAATATTGTTATATCATACAAAATGATAACTGAATGACCTAATACTAATTGAAGTGAGCAGAACCAGGATAACAATTTATACAATAACTACAGCCTTGTAAAAAACAATCAACTTCGAGAATTAAGAACTCTGATCACAAAAAACAAACAAAAAACAAAACAAAAAAAAACCCTAACGACAACAAAGCAAAACAAACAAAAACAACTACAATTCCAAAAGACTGATTGTGAA
>NW_027187052.1:0-10353 GCF_028583685.1 Petaurus breviceps papuanus | reverse complement strand
GAGAGAGAGAGAGAGAGAGAGAGAGAGAGAGAGAGATATCTTTTATATCACATTTTCCTGATATATTCATTCCCTCATTCCCTCTACCCTTCCCAGAGCTATCCATACTCACTTCTTTCCTGGCTCTGCTCCTTATTCTCTGGACTTTTCCACCTCCTTCCCAGTAGCTGACACCATAGAGATGCCCCCAGAAACCCTCTCTCCTGATTGGTAAGTTCTACCCAGGACCAGCTTTTATGTAATTGCCCAGGTCATCTATGATCACTTCTCTCTCATGTTTCCAGACTTTTATACCTAGTCCCCACCAGGTCACAACCCTAGCCTCCTATTTCACAAACTCTATGTTATGTGTTAGCTTCCCCATTTGAATAGAAACTCCTTGAGGCTAAAGACTTTTTTTTACTGCCTTATATTCTGGCTGGAGTTATAGTGGCTTGTACATTTGGTTTGTGTTCTCAATGCTTTTCACAGTGCCTGGCATATAATAAGTATACCATCATATCATCTGCAAAGAGTGATAGTTTTCTTTACTCATTGCCTATTTTTATTTGTGTCTTCTTCTTGTCTTATTGCTATGACTAGTATTTCCAGTACATTTTGAATAATAATGGTGATAATGAATATTCTTACTTCACTCCTGATCTTTTGGGAAAGCTTCAAATTTATCACAATTACAGATAATGCCTGCTCTTGGTTTTAGGTAGATACTACTTATCATTTTGTGAAAAGCTCCATTGATTCCTATACTTTCTAGTGTTTTTAGTAGGAATGGTTCTTGGATTTTGTCAGAGGCTTTTTCTGCATCTATTTATATTATCACATGATTTTTGTTGTTATTATTATCGATATGGTCAATTATGCCCATAGTTTTCCTAATACTGAGCCATTCTTGAATTCCTGTTATAAATCCTATCTGGTCATACTGTATGACCTTTGTGCTATATTGCTGTAATCCCCTTGCTAGTATTTTATTTAAAATTTTTCCATCAATACTCATTAAGGAATTTGGTCTAGAGTGTGCTCTCCTTGGTTTAGGCATCAAAACCATGTTTGTGTCATAAAAAGAATTTGGCAGAACTTTTTTACCTATTTTTTCAAATATCTTACATAGTACTAGAATTAATTCTTCCTTAAATATTTGGTGGAATCCACTTGTAATGCCATCTGGTGCTAAGAATTTTTTTCTTTTTCCTTAGGGAATTCATTGGTAGGTTTGTTCAATTTCTATTTCTAAGATAGGGTCCTTTAAGCATTGTAGTTCCTCTTCTGCTATCTGGGCAGTTTATATTTTTGTAAGTATCCATATACTTCATTTAGATTATCAGTTTTCATTGTATATAATTGGGCAAACAACTCCTACTAAGTGCTTTAATATCATCTTCATTGGTGATGTATCTACCCTTTGCATTTTTGATACTAGTAATTTGGTTTTCTTCTTTGTTTTATTTTAAATAAAATAACACAATGGTTTATCTATTTTACTGCTTTCCCCCCACAAACCCAACTTTTAGTTTTATTCATGAGTTCAATGGTGTTTTTACTTTCAATTTTAGTAATTTCTCTTTTAATTTTCAGGATTTCCATTTTGGTGTTTAATTGGATTTTTTAATTTATTCTTTTTCTACGTTTTAAAATTCCATGCCTAAATTATTGATCTACTCTTTCTCTCTTTCACTGATGCATGCATTTAGAGATATAGAATTTCCCCTAAGTACTGCCTTGGCTGCATCCCACAAATTTCAGAATGCTGAACCACTGTTCTCATTCTCTTTAATGAAATTATTTGTTGTTTCTATGATGTGTTCTTTGTTCCACCCATTCTTTAGGATTAGATTATGTAGCTTCCAATTAGTTTTTAATATATGCTTCCATGACCCTTTATTAAATGAATTTTTATTGCATTATGGCATGAAAAGGGTACATTTAATATTTCTGCCTTTCTGCATTTACTTGTGAGGTTGTTATGCCCTGATAGACAATTTTTGTGAAGGCACCATAAATAGCTATTCCGATTCAGTTTTCTCCAGAGTTTTATCATATCTAACTTTTCCAATTCATCTCCTTTACTTCATTCTTATCTGTTTATAGTTGAATTTATTTAGCTCTGAGAAGGGAAAGTTGAAGTTCCCCACTATTATAATTTTACTATATATTTCCCTCTTTAATTCATATAACTTTTCATTTAAGAAGCTGGATGCTATGTTATTTGTTCCATAGATATTTAGCATTGATATTATTTCATTGTCTATGGTTCCTTTTAGTAACCTGTAGTTTCTCTGCTTATCTCTTTTATTTAGGTCTATTTTTTCTTTTGCTTTGTTTAAGGTCATGATTACTACTCCTGTTATCTCTCCTTGATTTGTTTTCCAGGTCAGTTGTTTTACCAATGAGATACTTCATTTTTTTTCTATTTTTTTCATTCCTTTGACTTTATTGTTTCTTGATGTTTCAGTAGTCATTAGCTTCCACTTGCCCAATTCTATTTTTTAAAGAATTATATTTTTCAGTGTTTTTTAAATCTCTTTCCCCATTTGGCCAATTCTGTTTTTTTAAGGTGTTATTTTCTTCAGGGTTTTTTGTGCCTCTTTTTACCAAGTTGTTGCCATCTTTTCATAATTTTCTTCCTTTGCTCTCATTTCTTTACCTAATTTTTCCTATAACACTCTTATTTGGTTTTGAAAATTTTTTTAGCTTTCCTAGGAATTCTTGTTGGATTTTTGTCCAATTTACATTTCTTTCCTTTGAAACTTTGTTTGTAGTTGTTTTGACTTAATTGTATTCTTCAGAGTTTGTCTTGAGCTTCCCTCTTATCATAGTAGCCTTTTATGGTCAGGTTCTTTTGTTGTTGTTTGGTCATTTTTCCATGGTATTGCTTGATTTGGAACTTTATGTTGGGTTCTGTTTCTAGCATGTGGGGGCAGAGGGGGAGAAAGCTCTGAATCAAACTTCAGGCTTTGTTTTTGCACTGCTGTTTTCAGAGCTAGTTTGGGGGGTTTGGTAGTTTTTGGTGCTTCCAAGGTAGTGTGATCTGGGGGGAGGTGTGGTCTCTGCTGTCTTGGTGCAATCTGGTTCTTAACCAGAAAAGATCCCTGATCCTTTCTAATTGCAATCTATAATTCTCCTCAAGTAACTTCTTCCTTGGGACCAGAAACAATACTATTTCTCAGGGTTCTTTGTTATTTGAAGTTATTTGAAGGAGAATGTTGGGAGAGCTCAGCTTTTTCTATTCTACCATCCCTCCTCTGCCCTCTGAACCCATGTCTTCTTGATGCTAAGATGAACCCTATATCTACTATTCCCTATTGATTCCTGTCTTATAAAGATGCTATCCAAAGAAGTTGATTGAAAGGACTTCAGTAACTGTTGTCTCAGATGCTTTCTGATGTTAATAAAATCTATATACATATTACGATGGGTATATTATCCCTTAACCCAATTAATGTAACTAACAAGAGAACTTTGATATTTTTTGCCAGGCAAGGATATATATTTTATTAAGTTACAGAATCAGTGAACCAAAGGTTTATATTAGGTACAAATTAAATGAAACTGAAGCTCAGAGAATTTGAATGGCTTGCCTACAGTCACACAGCCAATAAGTATCAAAGATGGGATTCAAACCTATATTTCTGATGATTTCCACTGTATCATTTGGCATTTTCTTTTTTGTTTTTTGAGGGGGGAAGGCAAGGCAATTGGGACTAAGTGACTTGCCCAAGGTCACACAGCTAGTAAGTGTGTCGAGTGTCTGAGACTGGATTTGAACTCAGGTCCTTCTAACTCCAGGGCTGGTACTTTATTCACCATACCACCTAGCTGTCCCTATTTGGGATTTTCTATAGTAGTTCCTATCTCTATGGTCATATAACTAACAAAAAGATGAAAAGTATACAAGATCCAGCTGTGTATTTTGCTTTCTCATTACAAACAAGCAAAGTCAGCTGTGACATTTTTCCAATGGTAACTAATACTCGAAATGTTACATTGTGGGATATCATCGAGGAAATACATGATTGCAGAAGGAGGTGTGCTGATCATATAGCCTTAGGTAGGCATAACAGATGAATGCTTAAATGCCCCATGAATCCTCTTGAAATATAAGAACACCTAGAGAAAGGCCCTAATCACATTGAGTGGGACTGTCTATGGAAGATTTGCAGATGGTAAATAATTTTTCCAGTCTTCTTGCACATTATTCCCCTCCAGGAACTCTGTGATCCAGTCAAATTGGACTAGTCACTGTTCTGCACATAGAACATTTCTTATTTCCTTTCTCTGTGTTTTTTGCTCCAGCTGTCTCCCCTGCTTAGATTGAATTCCCTCTGCATTCTGCCTTTTCCTCAAGATTCAATTCTGGTCCTACCTTCTATATGAAACCTTCCTTGAGTTCCCCAGCCACTGGTGTGCTTCCTCCCAAAAGGACCTTTTATTCAGTTTGTATATTTTATGTATCCATTGTTTCATACACACACACACACACACACACATATGCCTATGTCTATATTTATGCCTATATATATATACCTATATGTATATCTCTCTGTATTTGCATCTGTATCTGTACCTGTGTCTATATCTATGTCTATAATTAAACACACATAAATACACATCTTGTCTCCCTTTTTTTTAGAATGTAAGCACCTTGATGGCAGGCACAATGTGTTAGTTTTTGTCTTTGTTTCTGCCATACATTGTATGTGTATGATACATACAGTGCCTCAGCATGGTAAGAACTTAAATGCTTGTTAACTGTTTAAAAACACAGTTGAGAATAACAAAGGATGGATATGTATGGAAGGATCATAATTTGTATCAATGGAGAGAACATCAACATTGATGAAATAACAGATCCATTGAAAAGTTGAACATTGCTCTGGTTTTGAGGGGAGCCACATCACCACTAACAAATTTTAAGAATTAAAGGAAGAGGGGCAGCTAGGTGGTGCAGTGAATAGAGCACTAGTCCTGGAGTCGGGAGGACCTGAGTTCAAATCCAGCCTCAGATACTTGACACACTTAATAACTGTGTGACCTTGGGCAACTCACTTAACCCCATTGTCTTGCCTTTCCCCCTCCAAAAAAAAAGAATTAAAGGAAGAAGGGACAAACATGTGGTCATTGCAAACACTGAGTCACAAGTTTGTTGACATGTACATAGGCCCACACTGGTAGTTGTTAAGCAGAAATGTGGTGTGGTGAGAGGAGGATGTGTTTTGTTTCTATCCTATGCCTTACAATTTGTGAATCCTAGACTCAAAGGTACAAATACCAACCAAGAAGGAGGGGAGTTATAAAAAAAGCAAAAAAAAAAAGCTCTTCCTGCCTTTGTTTATTTTACAGTTAATTAAGTGTAAAAAAACACATTTAGATTTTTTGTTTGGTGGATTTCAGAATTTAAACTTATTTGCTTTTTGCACTTACAGTACATGCTTACCTAAGAAGAATCCAATTAATAGTGCTTACATAATCAAAGACCCACCACACACCTGGGAGAGAAATTTCAAGAAGGCCAAATATCTGTTCAACAGACCTCTCCTCCCTAGTCCTCAGCCCAGGAGGATAGCCAGTTCATAGAAATTCTTGGCCCAGTTCTCTCAATCAGAACTCCATAGTGCATTTGGAGCAGTAGCCTTATGGAGGCTGCATCCAAAACCCAAAGCCTATGCTGAAATTTGGGGAGAATTATTTTCCCGAATTCTTTATCAGTTAAGCTCTATCGAGGGAATGTGACCTTCTACTGCACTGGGCTCCCAATTCTCATCATCCAGTATCGCTATCTTTGATACAGATAGTATGTAATTCATGAGACACTAAACTTGGAGTCAGGAAGACTTGTGTTCAAATCTCTCCTTTAGACACTCAACGACTTAGTGACTTTGACCCCAGGTAAGACACTTAATCTCTCTGGGCTTTACTTTCCTGATCTCTAAAATAAATTAATTGAACTAGATGTCCTGTAAGGTCCCATCTAAGACCCTATGCTATCCCCTAAAGAAAATTAATCATTCTATTCTAATCATTCTGGGTCCACTCATACCCATTTTATTCATTGTCTTTCCTATTCTACTGATCCCTTTGGAACTCCCTGTTCAATTGTTTCCACCTCCTCAATTTAATAGAAACGAACTCTTTGCTGAGAACATCACTCCTCTTGGTATTTCCTCTTTTAGAATCTGTATTTTCTGATCACATTCCCTCCTTCTTCCTCTAAGACATTGCTTCAAGAATCATCCCTTCTCTTTTATGCATCTTCAATCTCCTCATCACCAGTGTCTTCTACCCATACACCTACAAATATACTTGCGTTTCTAATCCTAAAAATCTTTTTTTCATTCTTCTATCCTATGCAATTACCATCCCATCTCATACTTAACCTCCTTCACTAAAATACTTGAACAAGTTTTTTTTTTCACTTGAGCCTCCATTGCCTTGCTACTTACTTTCCCCTCAAAATCTATGATTAGGTTTCTATCCTTGTCACCACTGTCACCACTCATTGAGTCACCAATGGCTTCCCAATTATGAAATCATAACCTTTTAAAAATCTTCACCCTCTTGAATACTCTCTCTTTTGGTATAGTTTTTCCTATATTGACTCCGGGTACATGAGACTCTTTTGGTTTTCCTCCTATTTTTAAAATTTTTATGCTTCTTTTACTGAATTCCCTTCCCTTCCCTTCCCTTCCCTTCCCTTCCCTTCCCTTCCCTTCCCTTCCCTTCCTTTCCCTTCTCTTCATTGCAAGGTGAAATTTTCATTGCAAGGGAAAATTTGACAAAGGTAGATTGAGGAACATTTTCTCTGAGCAAGATAAAATTTTATTTACCCAGGCACAACCTGTCAATAGAACGGGTCAATTCCTTGCCTTAGTTTAGCCAAAAATCCAGATATGGGGACTCAGTTTCTTTTTTAAAAGATTAGAACAAGAACAGAACAGAGTAGGTGGGGAAATGATACATGTGGTTAGAAGTTTGGTGACATCATGGGGTTGAAAGCAACATGATTAATTAAATAATTGTGGTGGAGAACACTATGATTGGTTGGAAGTTGGAATGAGGGGCTGGCAACCTCTCCACCCCCTTCCTTCCAGTGACTAAAAAGTGTTCATTGTTTGAGTCAACCTGCAAAGCTAAAGATAGTGAGCCAGACTTCTTTGGACAGCAAATCAGACATCCTTAAAGGACAGCTTGGTAGGGTATAGATACTAGACCAGACTCCCTGGTGTCCACTTGCAGTCCTCAAGGACAGCAGATTTCCTTGAGGCAAGAATAGAACAGTGATTAACAAGAGAACTGGGTTCCTAAAATTAACTCATTATAGGCCAGCTGCAGTTCTGAACTCAGTTCAGAGGCAAAGAACCATGTCTTAGTTACAGGACAGAATCAATTTATTATAAATAGGCTCAATAAAAATGATAAGGAATCAATTTAATCTTCTCACCTTGCTCTCTATTTTGCAAAGGGATTTGAAGTAAAGGAAGTGGTCCCTTTTGCAAAGAAGAATAAAATAATTGGACATATCCAGAATACTATTTTAAATTTCCAGACCTATTTCTATCTGAATAAGATGATTAGGGTATTTTAAATGCAGGGAATGTATCTGCTGGGAAAGGTTTTGCTTTCATTACTAGCATGGTGTAGATTATTTGGATTGCAAAAATATCATTACAAAAAGTTTCAGGCAAGCTGTGTATTGGCTCTGGCAACCATTCCTTGCCCTTTACCTTTTTCTTTTAAAGCCTCATGGGCCACTCCTGCATTAGATGCCATGATCAAATCCAACCAGATGTAGTAGTTTTGGTGAAAAAGCCAAGCCTATATTGTCACTGTGGGAACATGGTACCCACAGACACACACCCTAAGTATTTACATTATTTTTTAATGTAGAGGAAGCATATTATGGAGAACAGGGAATTGGCTGAAAAACTTGAAAGATGGGTTCCAGTCCCACTTCTGACACATACATGACCTAAGCAAATCACAGCCTCTAGGTTGTTGGTGGGTGTCAAACCCAGATATAAATGGGGTTCACTAAACATAAGAATCCATGGATAATGGCTTAGTTTTAAAATGTAAAGTTATCTATGTTTTATAATACTTTTATTTAATATTTATAAAAATAATATTTATCTTATATTTATTATAGTATTTTTACTTATTTGGCTAAATGTTTCTCAACTACATTTTAATCTGATTCAGGCTGCATTTGGGAATATTGCAGGCCATGTGTTGGGCAGCTCTGCTCTAGGTAACTAAGTCTCTAGGTTACAGAGAAAGTGCCAATTTGCATTGGTAGAAGGAGTTTCCTTACGTGGCTATTCATTATACCAATAAAATAATAGATTTACTCTTTAGCTTTATTTTTAAAGAGATTTTTTTAAATATTGAAATTCTTATCAAATTTGAATGAATCTCTAGGAAACCAGAGACATTCAATTTTGATAAGATTTTCAACATTAACAACCTCTTTAAAATATAGGGACTAAATCTATGAATATATTCATATAAGCAGGGCAGCATAAAGTAATACTGTGGTGAAAGAATCTCAACTAATTCTTGGCTTTTTTCCTGTGGACTACTCAGTTAAAGGTACTATGCATCAAATGGGGCAGTCTGTGGTGGTTAGAAATGAATGGTGGTGGCTTAAGATTCGAGCTCTAGGCTGTGACTTTATTTAAAAGAGTTGCCTTGCATGGATGTGACCTGTTTGATAAGAACAGTGTCTTGTATTTTTATGTCACCTTTCTCTGGAAAAATGTAGGCTTTTCAAAAATATGCCTAGGGGCGGCCAGGTAGCACAGTGAGTAAGAGCACCGGCTCCAGTGTTGAGAAGACCTGGAGATCGAATCCTGGGCTCAGACACTTAGCACCCACCCAGAAACACCTGGCTGTGTAACCTTGAGCAAGTTACTTAACCCCAATTGCTTAGGGGCAGCCAGGTAGCTCAGCAAGTAAAAGCACCGGCTCCAGTGTCAGGATGACCTGGATCAAATCCGGGCTCAGATACTCAGCACCACACCCAGAAATAACTGGCCGGTGTAACCTTGAGCAAGTTACTTAACCCTGATTGCCTTAAAAAAATATGCCTAAAGCTTACTACATCTGCGTAATTCTGCTTTTCTCCCAGGTGTTATTCCTCTGCTCTCCCAGATATAGAAAAGAACAGAACACCAAGAAATTGTGACTCAGTCAAGGCCACATAAGGCTCTTATAAAAGCTGGGGATGTGATTTACTTCCTGCCTTCCTTTTCTTCTTACAAAAACATTACCTCATTTTATGTTTATTTAATTAAATGATTAACCAATAAATTAATTTGTTAGAGACACCTAGGTGGTGCAGTGGATAGAAAAATGGGCCAGGAATCAAAAATTTTATTCAGTCGTGTCTGATTCTTCATAAAACTATTTGGGGTTTTCTTGGTAATGATAGTGAAGTGGTTTGCCATTTCCTTCTCTGGATCATTTTTATAGATGAGGATACAGAGGCAAACAGGGTCAAATGACTTGCCCAGGGTCACACAGCTAGTTAAATATCTGAGGCAAGATTTGAACTCCAGTCTTCTTGACTCCAAGCCCAGTGTTCTAGCCATTGTGCCACCTGGATGCCTGCAGGAAACAACAGCACCTGCATACAAACCTGTTCCAAGACATTGAGCAAACCACTTAGCCTCTTTCTGCCTCAGTTTCTTCATCTGTAAGAATGACTATAATAATAACACTTTCTTCTCAGGGTTGTTAAGGATAAAATGAGATGATTATCTGCAAATCTTCAAGTGATGCATGCATGCTAACTGCAACAATAATGCATTAATATTCAGTATTATATTTATGATTATTCCTTACTGATGAAAACAGAAAGAAAGGAAGAGAATTTTTATTCCTCTTCTAGATAACGTCCTTTGCCTCTGTAAGAGAACTTTCTTTACTACTTCTTGTGACATTATTTCCAAACCATATGAGGATGTCCACCCCAAGCGTGTAAAGATGTCCTCCAGCAGAATGAATGAATGAGAATGATTTATTCCATTGGCCATGAAGGAGGCTGAAACGGGTGCTGTGGAGGACGTAGAACTTGGTCAAGTACTGAAGATGCCAAGGCCATCCACTGAACCCCAGGCCATCCCCAGTCATCCTGACTTTTGTCCTGCCACTGGACTTTGATGACTGGAGGAGAGAGTGAGGCTCGTGACTTTGCCTAACTCTGCTTTGCTTAAATCCAATTCATGCACAAGTCAAGACATCACTACATGATATCATTGGTCTTCTAAAGGAAGGATTCCTTTCTCAAACTATGACTCACTTCTTCTTGTCTGAACTCCACAAAATTAGGGAGGGGGTTTTGTGTGTGTATGTGGG
>NW_027187051.1:0-17220 GCF_028583685.1 Petaurus breviceps papuanus | reverse complement strand
CATTACATCCATACCCAGTCAACATCTGGGTTTCCACATCTGGGTTTTTCAAAGCCGGGGGGGCTCTGGACAATGGCTTCCCAGAATCCAGATCAAATCACAGAACACTTCTCAAAGTGAGCCCCCAAAACAAAGCCTCACATCAGGGCTTATATAGCCTTCTCCTGGCTCAGAGAATGTAACAACCTTATTGACCCACTGGCCAATCAAAAAGTATCTACCGAAAAACAAGCCTCCCACCCCAGGCTTCAGGTACACTTTAGCCTAGGGGCAGGGAAGATCTTCCAAATTTGCATTCCCATTACATTCGGCCCCAAGATCTTTCATGACCATAGCATAGACAATTTACTTTTGAATTAGCACTAAACATCTCTTAGGTCACATTTTCAAGGTACAGAACTAAAGTTCTGGGGGGAGGGGAGTGTTCTTCCCCTCAAAGGGCTCCAGCCCCAGCTTCCAAGCACAGAGAGGGGGCTGGGCAACAAAACCAACAAGGTGGGGTCCCTGGGGATCCAAGGCACTTCATCCCACCCACCATAGTCACAAGTCCATCCTCCCCCTGGGTCCCAAACTGTGGGATGCAGCCAGGAAACACATTCAGTGCCCCTGCTTTGCTGCTCAGTTCTTATCTTTTCCTGTGGCTGAATTCCGAACTCCTGGGTTCCTTCTCCTCCTGCAGGCGGCAGCCGCTCCTGGCTTTTGCCCAGGTCCCGATGCAGGCAGCTCACCATTCCTGCTCTCAGCTCAGCGAAGTCCTCATGCAGGCCATTCTTCTCTCCTGGTCCATGGCTCCACAGAGTCACAGCTACCACAACTAGGAAACAAACAATTATCCCAGCCCCCATACTTTCCTTTTACTCTGCAGAGCCTGTTCCTGACACCATTTTGTAGCGGCAAGCACCCCAAGCGTCCTCAGGGTTGCTTCCACCACAGATTCTTGGATCTGCTTTGATAAAGGAAATCAACTCAAAATGGGTTAACAAGCTTACTTTAATCAGTCAGACATATATGGTTTACCTTGTTCAGCACCCCGAACTTCAAAGTATACAGGCAGAATTATCAAGACAGAAACAGATCAAGTAGACAGATTTCCAAACTGTCCAACCATTACATCCATACTCAGTCAACATCTGGGTTTCCACATCTGGGTTTTTCAAAGCCAGGGGGGCTCTGGACAACGGCTTCCCAGAATCCAGATCAAATCACAGAACACTTCTCAAAGTGAGCCCCCAAAACAAAGCCTCACTCAGGGCTTGTATAGCCTTCTCCTGGCTCAGAGAATGTAACAACCTTATTGACCCACTGGCCAATCAAAAAGTATCTACTGAAAAACAAGCCTCCCACCCCAGGCTTCAGGTGCACTTTAGCCTAGGGGCAGGGAAGACCTTCCAAATTTGCATTCCCATTACAGGTGGTAGGTAGGGGAAACACAGATAGAAAATTTGTAACTCAATATCTTGTGGAAATGAATGATATAAACTAAAAATAAACATAAAATTTAATTTAAAAAAAGAAAGCCTGTATGATAAATAATACATATTGTGTTTAGAATTCTCAAAACATAAAAATGAAAAAGAAGAAATAAGCAACCAAAAAAATAAAAAAAGAACATTGATACAATATTACAAGAAATTATGAAGAAAGCTGTCCTGAAGTCCTAGAACAAGAAGGCAAAGCAGAAATAGAAAAAAAAAAATTTATTGATCACCACCTGAAAGACATCCCAGGAAGAAAATTTATAGGAATATCATAGCCAAGATTCAATGCCCCCAGGTTAATGAGAAATGTTGGAAATAACAAGGAAAAATGATTTAAATATCGTGGAGCTACAATAAGGATTACATAAAATCTAACAGCAATTATGACAAAGGACTGTAAGTCTTGGAATACTATATTTCATATAGCAAAAGAGTTGGGTCTATGACCTAGGGTAAGTTTCCCAGCAAAATTAAGTATAATACTGAATGAAATAAATGAATATTTAATGAACTGAAATATGTTCAGGTATTCATGACAAAAACAGCAGAACTTAAGAGAAAATTCAACATACAACATACAGGAGAAATATAGAGTAAACATTAAGAACCAATTATAAAGCCCTCAATAAGGTCAAATCATTTACTCCTTATATATGAAGATATCAGTTCTGCTATGACTCATTTTTTATGTCAAATTTGGGCAATTTGAAAGAAAGGCTTGATCTGAGCTGAATATGATGGAGTGAGTCCTTAAAAAATAAAACTGTAGGTAGAGAGAAAAAGGAGTAATTATGTCATAAAAATAAGGCAAAAAAAAAAGAAACTGATACAAAAGAAGCTAGGAGGTGAGGGGGGAGTAGTGCTGAAACCTTACTCTCATCACGAATGGGTTAAAGAGAGAACAACATATATATCTAGAAGGGTATAAAAGTCTTCTATCTTCAGAAAGAAATAAGAGAGCAAGGGGAGAAGGTGGAGGGAGAGGATAATTAGGCAGGGATTCTACATGAGTTGGTAGGTTAAGGAATAGGAGGGCAAGGTAGCAGGTAGAAAGAGATAAAGCAGAGACGTGAGGAGAGATAGGAACAGTGTGAGAAGGATAGAGAGGAAAATAGGGAGGAGAAAAAAAACAAGTAATTATAGATTAGAATGTGAATGTGATGAATTTGTCCATAAAATAGAAACTGATAGCAGATTAAAACTTGGAATTCCACAATGTGTTGCTTTAAAGAAATGCCATAAAAATGAGAGATACACACAAACATAAAATGAAGTTCAGGAGTACAATTAATTATATAAAAAAGCAGGGGTATTAATCATTATTTCAGAAAAAGGTAAAGCTACAATAGATTTAAAGAAAAGAGAAAAATAGGGAAACTCCACTATATGCCAGCCATATTATTCAATATGTTTTAGATAATTTAAAATAACTAGACAGTATAAAATACCTGGAAGCATACCTGTAAAAACAGATAAAGGAACATAAGGAATATAAACATAAAACACTTTTTTTTTTACAAAGTTAGATCTAAATAATTGAATTAATATTTATTGTCCATGGGTAGTAAAGCCAATATAATAAAAAAAATGACAATTTATTTATGTAATGCCATCCCAATTAAATTACTAAAAAAAAAAATCTTACTGAGTTAGAAAAAATAATAACAAAGTTCATTTAAAAAAGCAAAAGATCAGAAACTTCAAAGAAACCAGGGGAAAAATATGTAAGAGAAGTAGATCCAGTGGTATCAGACCTTTAAACATATTAAAAGGTAAAAGCAATGTTGGAGTGTAAAATGGATCATTTTAAATAATATTTTTTTCTCATATAAACAAAACATACACAGTCAAGAATAAAAGGAATGCAGATAATGAGAGAAAAAACTTTCATAGACAATCTCTCAGATAGAATGGGACTGGGTTGGAATATTCCTGTAGTGAAGGAAAAGATGAACTGGTTGATTTAGAAAAACATGGAAAGACTTGGATTTATGAAGGAAGATGCTATCCTTCAGAGAAACAGATGACAAGGAGAAATAAGCACAGTATGGTCTTCCACATATGTATGAGTGTATATGTGTATGTTAATAGATATCTCTGTATATGTCTAATAGGTATGTATGTGTGTATATGTGTGCATGTGTATATATGCATATATGTATATATGTGTGTGTCAGATATAGAATATACATACATATATATATATATATATAATCTCCACACTTAATTGTAGCCTTCTGGGGGGAGAAAATAAAATAAAAAGTGAACAGCAAAGAACAAAAGAAGGAAGCAAAGAAAAGCTGGACAGCTTTGAAAACAATGTGTCATATTTATTACATTGTTTTCCTTGAAATGGAAATTTATTACTTTATATTGAATCCTCTCTCATGTATATGGTATTGTTTTTCTTTTCTTATTTTGGACTTGTTTAAAATAAATTTTAAAACTTAGAAAACATAGCTGAAACAGTTCTTCAGCACGATGCTTTTTGTCCTTCCCAGTTGTTACTTCCCCCTCTGCCACCATCACCACCCTTATCTAATATTTACTTTGAACATATTTTTGAACACATTTACCTTTATACAAGTTCTTTGCCCACCCCTTTCCAATAGAATGCAAGCTTCTTGAAGGGAAAGCTTTCTTTTTTTACATGCTCAATTCCTAGCATGCTACCTGGCATATAGCAGGCACCTTAAAAAAAATGCTTAATTAATTGATCAGTTGATATGTGTAATTCATTTGGAATGAAATAACTCCAGAGCAAATTTTTAAATCAATTAAAATCATATTTGTATGCTTGTTTTAACAGACTGCAGCTCTGTGGAGCAGTTCCGTGAGTACAAATTAAATGTCTCCAATTTATTATTTTTGATTCCTTAAAGGAACAGTAATCTGTGGTGCCTGAAAGGAGGGATTTTTGTGCAAATAGACTAATAAAAGATTCATGCCTCTGAAATTGTTCCCAACTCTCATCATTCTGAAACACTAGTTCATTACGAAATTGCTCCCACCTCTCATCATTTGGAGACATCATTTCATGAATCAATTATTTGAATAAAGCATTTCAAGAGCAAGCTATCGAATAGCTCTTTAAAAATGGGATATGGAGAGACACATTTGAATAATCAAGACACAGGTTATGATTGTCAGGAAAGACACACAATAATTTTCAATAAAGGCTTCTCATTAACTCCCTATCCTATGCCCCAGACTGTTTGTTCGATATCTTCTCTTTTTCCTTAAGTCCTTATCTTACCCTCATTCCCCTGCCTCTCAGAAGACAACTTTCCCTTAAACTTTACTGAGATCTAGGATACCCCTTAATTGCTTTACTTTATGCCTCTAAACCTATTTATGTCTTCATTTGTTGTCCTCCTGCCCTCCTGTCTCAGAGGAGGAGGTGGTCTATCGTCTAGCCAAGGCTAACACTTGCCCTGGTTCTTATCCCTTCTGACCTTACTTTAAGTTGTGGATCTGATTTCCTTCTTCATCTTTTATCTTCTGTGTTTCCTTCTACCTCTCTGCCTCTTACCCTTTTATTACTAATAAGCTCACATCTCCCTTGAGCTAAAAATCCTGTAAGATCAAGGCCCTCCTAATGGTCAAATCATTGCCTTTTTCTGAGTTCTCTCTGCAACATCTAATATTGTTGACCACCTCCCTTCTTCTTGGTAGATTTTTTCTCCCTTGGCTTCTGTGATACTTACTTTTCTGCATCCTTCTGCTTCTCTCTTTCTCCTTTTTTAACCTCCTCCTCCTGCTCCTAAAACTAGGTATTGCTCAGGCTCTGTCTTGGTCGCACTTTCTTCCCTCTCTACATTCTCTCTGCCATCTCATTCATTCCTTACATGGATGATTTCTAAATCTGCACCTGCAATCTTTGCCTCAGTTCAGTCCCACATTTCCAATTACTCACTAGGCATTCCATTGCATTCAATTTTTAAAAGCATTTTTTACACTCCTACTATATGCCAGGTACCATGGTAATTTAAAGTTTTTCAATCTTATGATCCTGCTGTTAAGAAACGTATACAATATGAGATATGTCTATTCTCAAATCCTCCTGGTAGCCCCAATTCAACAAATATATCCCCAATAAAACTCACCACCATTTTACCTTCTGATTTTACTATTTGCATTCATCACAAAATCTTAAAGTTGGAAGGGACCCCTAAGGTCAACCAGTCAAACCATAAGTTGAGCAGGAATAGGTGATAGCAGCACTCTAGAACTTAGGACCATTAGAGTTAGTTGGAAGCACCCTTGACCTATAGGGTTAAGTTCAATCCTCTCCTTGTACTCAAGGGTAAAGTGAGGCAGAGGGTAGAACTAATTTCACTCCACTGTGCTTTCTACAAAACTATGTTCCAACACAAATGGTGAACATGGGTAAGAGTAGAAGGGAACCAGAAAATTGTTCTTCTTTGTGACTTATATTGTCCTACCAGTCTTTTGTCACTCTGTGGCACAGGTTGAGAAAGGACAAGCAACTGGTTGCTTCTATCAGGTCATACTACTAGTTATTTGCAGAACTCAGAAAAACGGCTAGAAGTATTAGTGACTGGGTGGTGGTTAAAGTTACATATGTATTTCTGTTTAAATGCCACATGTTCCAAAAGTCCTGGTGCAGTTTTAAGTTGTTATAAAACTTAAAATTGCAGTAAGACTTTTTAGGATACCTCATATACTTTCTCTAGAGTAAAAGATAGTTTATCTGATATATCAACAATGGGAAATCTGGGAGGCGGGGCCAAGATGGCAGAGTAGAAGCACGACCTTCCTGCAGCTCCGGCTTCCACCCTCCCCAATCCATGTAAAAAGGGGACTCTAAACAAACTTTGGTGCTGCAGAACCCACAAAATGACACAGAGAAGCTAACCTCCTGCTGAGGACAGACTGGTAGGCCGCCAGGAATCCAGCACAGCACTCTGGGAACCTAGCCCAGCCCCGCACTGAGGCTTTAGCCCCAGGGCAGGCCTGACCAGCCATGGCCAGAGGGACTCCAGATCAGCAGCAGCTGTGGCCGTTTCCAGATTTGTCAACACATAGACACAAAGGACAAAGTGAGAGGTCAGTACAGCCTGGACTTTGGGACCAGTAAGTGGGAGTGCGTGGCTTTTACCCCCAGGGCAAAAAGCCTCTGAGACACCAGCACAACCAGCCAGCACCACGTGGCAGCTTCAACTCTTGGCCTGCAGAGTGTAGGGGGACCAAGCACCAGTCTGAGGGGTAATCACTCTTGCTTTAACCTGTTTGGATCGGGATTGCAGTCTAGGGTGGAGGTCCAGGGGTGTGTGTCCACCTTGCCAGTGTGTGTGGAGACCTCAGAGAGGGCACCCATCTAATACCTCCAGCAGCTGAGAAAACCCCAGCATTTGGGACGAAAGCTCCCCTGTTTGGTGGCAGAGTCCTACTGTGGCAAAAAGGCCATAAGTCAAGTAATTGAGTGGCAAAATGAGCAGGCAAAGGAAACAAAGCAGACAGAAGATTCCAACATTACACTCCTATTTGGGGGACAAAAAGGAGCAAGGCATGGAACAGGAGGAAAACAGTGAAGTCAGAACTCCTGCAACAAAAGCTTCAAAGGAAAATACAAGCTGGTTACAGGCCATAGAGGACCTTAAGAAAGATTTCGAAAACCAAATAAGAGAAGTGGAGGAAAAAATGGGAAGAGAAATGAGAACAATGCAAGAAAATTATGAAATGAGAGTCAACAGCCTGACTGAAGAAAATAATACCTTAAAAAACAGACTGACTCAAATGGCAAAGGAGGCCCAAAAAGGCAATGAGGAGAAGAATGCCTTAAAAAGCCAAATTTGTCTGATGGAAAAAGAATCTCAAAAACTCAATGAGGAGAATCATTGCTTCAGAATTAGATTGGAGCAAATGGAAGCTAATTACTTTATGAGAAATCAAGATGCTGTTAAAGAGATCCAAACAAATGAAAGAACAGAAGGCAATGTGAAATATCTCATGGGAAAAACCACTGACCTGGAAAATAGATCCAGGAGAGATAATTTAAAAATTATTGGACTGCTTGAAAGCCATGACCAAAATAAGAACCTAGAAAGCATCCTCCAGGAAGTTCTCAAAGAAAACTGCCCTGATGTTTTAGTATCAGAGGGTAAAATAGAGGTTGAAAGAATCCACCGATCACCTCCTGAAAAAGATCCCAAAAAGAAAACTCCTAGGAATATTATAGCCAGGTTCCGGAATTCCCAGATTAAGGAGAGAATATTACAAGCAGCCAGGAAGAAACAATTTGAATATTGTGGAAACACAATCAGGACAACCCAGGACCTGGCAGCTTCTACACTGAGGGATCGAAGGGCTTGGAATATGATATTCCAAAGGGCAAAGGAGCTGGGATTAAAACCAAGAGTCACCTACCCAGCAAAACTGAGTATCATGTTTCAGGGGAAAATATGGTCATTCTGTGGAATAGAGGACTTTCAAGCATTCTTGCTGAAAAAACCAGAGTTGAATAGAAAAATTGACATTCAGATACAAGAAGCAAGAGAAGCATGAGAAGGTAAACAGGGAAAAGGAATCATAAGGAACTTATCAAAGTTGAACTATTAAGATTTCTACATGGAAGAACAATAATTGTAACTTGTGAAACTTTTCTCAGTAGTTGAAGGGATTAGAAATTTATATATTTGTCTATATATGAGGGTATATGGGCATATGAATACATATGTGAATGTGTGTATATATATTTACAGGTATACATAGATAGAGGGCACAGGACCAATTTAACAGGAAGGGATGACACTTAAAAGGTTAAATTAAGAGGTGAGAGGAATATAATGAGAGGAGATGGGGAGAGACAGAATGGGGTGAACTATCTCATATAGAAGAGGCAAGGGAAAATGCTTACAATGGAGGGGAAGAATAGGAAGGTAAAAGGGAATGGGTCAACCTTATTCCCATTGAATTTGCCTTGAGGAGGGATTGAAATACACACTAAATAGGGTATCTCACCCTCCAGGAGGACAGGGAGGGAAGGGGATGAGAGGGGGGATGATAGAAGGGAGGGTAGGCTGGGGGGGGAGGGAGATTGGAAGCACTCACTTTTGAAAATAGGATCAAAGTGGAGAGTAGAGCGGGTGGGAGGTGGGATGGGAGGGAGGGAAGTGTAGTCAGTCTTTTACAATGTATCTACTATGTTATTGTTTTGCATTAGCCACACATGTGCATCCTATACTGAACTGCGTATCTTCCCAGTAGGTGATGGGGAAGGAGGGGAATGAATCTGGAATTGAAAGTTTTGAAATCAAATATTCAAATATGTATATATATATATATATGTGTGTGTGTGTGTGTGTGTATATATATATATATACACTATTATTAATACCATCTTACATGTAATTGGGAAATGGGATGTGCAGGCACTGAGGCATAGAGATCCACTGGAAAAGTGGAAAGGGGTATGGGGGAATATGTGGGAGAGAGCAGATTGGAGGAGGGGATATCCTGTGGGCCTGCTATTTTGGGGCGGTGGGTGGGGGAGAAATGGGGAGAAAATTTGTAACTCAAAATCTGGCTGAAACGGATGATGTAAATCAGAAGTTAATAAAGCATTAAAAAAAACAATGGGAAATCTGTTATCATCAGCACACTTTGAGAGCAGCTTCTATGGTCACACATTCTGCTGTCTACTTGTATAAAAAAAGAGAAAACAAAGAGTTTTTGTTTTTGTGTTTGTTCATTTTTTAAAGGTGAAGCTAGGGATTTATCTGAAAGAAAAACTTTCAGTCTCCTTTGATTCCTGCCTGGCTCCCCATTTTTGCTGAAGACATTTTAGGAGGTGCAGCAGGATAATAGGAAAGTCAAAGCATGTGGAATTAAAAGACTTGGATTCTAGTCCTGGTTGTTAACAATAATGAATGGCATGAATTTGAATCAGTTTCCCTCTCTGAAACTCAGTTACTCCATTTGTAAAATGAATGTTAGACCTCTGCACTACCTCCCAGCTCTTTAACTTGTCCATGGTTTCACAGTTAGTAAATGGATTCCAAGTCCTATTCTATAACCTTCTTTCCTATGTCAGTCAGTCAAGAAACATTTATTAAATGCCTGCTATATGACAGGCACTGTGCCAAGACACAGTGCTTTCTGTTACTGGTTAGCAAATTGCTAGAAATATATGAAAGAAGTGTGTGTGGTTTTGTGTGTGTGTGATATTATGTATAAGCATTTCAGCCCTTAGATAATAACCAATTCAGGATTATTGGTCCAAAAGGAAGTTTGCTAGCAGTGTCCATAAAGGTGAAGGAAATGGGCCCCAAAACCAAGGCAGAGATACAAAAATGGACATCAGAAGTGACAAGTCATCCTCAAACTGAGATAGATTTAGAGAGAGGCCATGCCAAAGGTCAAATGCCATGCCTTCCAATATGCAGATCAGAAGTTATTCCCAGGTCAGAACAGAGAACAAAACACATAGGATGAGACTGAGGCCTCTAGGAAAGGTCAGAGTGGAAACAGGGTCCCAGATGCCAGAGAAACATATTCAAGTATGGGAGCTTAAAGTCTTAGAAGGAATGGCATTTTACTGTTCTCAACATGTGTTATAGAGCAGAGATGAGATCTTACCAGCCTTCTTTCTCTTTTGTCTCCTAAAGTAGAATACCTGTTATAAACCAGGATCTAGACAGAAGGAAAAAATGGCAAAAAGAAATTCCATCCATTTTGTCTTTGATTTTCAATATGTAGCATAGTTCTTGTACCAAAGGCTAGGAATTGTCACTATTATTATGAAAACAGCAACAATAATACAAATCAAAATAATAATCCACATTTCATGTGATTTAAGTTTTCCCTGTAATTTAAGTTTACTGCTCTGAAGTAATTGGTGTAAAATACACCATTCCTATTTTGCATATGTGAAAACAGGCTGTCATTATGACGACTTGCCAGGGGTCACGAGGCCAAGTAGAGAAACAGCTAACATTTGAACTCCAAGTTCCTGCCCCCCAGTACAGTTTTCTTTTAACTACATGGCTGGGGCTAGTTGAAATGGTCTTATTGTGATCCTATAATATTAGCTCCGATGAGCCCAGGGTCTGTGGTTTTCTTGTCACTGGAAGCTTGAACATTCTCAGGTTGAAGGGGATCTGGGATCTAAAATTCCCTGTGAATTTCTCCCCTCAAATGAGCCATTCTTTGAATCTCCTCTGCTACTGATCCAGGTCACCCCCCTGTGCTTATGCCCTCTTGCCATACAGAGACAGGCTTGGAGAAGGATCTTTTACATTCAAATAGCTGAAAAGACACTTAAAAAGGCCAAGGTTACCTATTACAATACACACACACACACACACACACATTCATACAATAGAGAAAGTGCCTTCTCTGACAGCCCTTGTTTGAAAGAAGCAGGACAGTGAGCTTGTCTGATCTGTCTGAGAAAATATACCAAGTGGGCAGATTTTTATCTTTCAAAGCTCTGGCTAACTAGCTCTCCAGAGGTGAGAGGTGAGTGTGTTAGCATGCAGGCCAGGGAGACTCCTGTAAAGGTGATCTGGGCAGAATTCAGGAAAAATCCCAGCTTGAAGCCTCCCCAGCTTCCCCAAAGATAGAAGACTTTGCAAGAATTTGTGCAACCACGGTTATCCTGAGTTTAGGAATAACTAGTCACCTTCCTAGTGCAGTTTTAGAAGCACTCACAAAGGCCTCCTATTCCTCATTATCTAAGAGACCCAAATCCATGACAATGAAACCCTGGTGTCTTGGTTATGGTGTCTCACATTTCACCTTTGAATACTTCATTCCTTGGGGTCTATCATTGTCCTCTTCAATTGTCTTGAGAAATGTAATGCCATTGGGTTTATTTTTACTGTTTTGCCAACATTGAGAAAGGATTCCTTAATCAACTTGCTACCAAGGGTTATGTCTATCAGGAGACAAAAGAAACAGAATGTGAAAATTGCAGATGACACAAGCCTTCCCGAGAAGGGCATTTGGAATGGTGTGAGGACTTGAGACAAGCTCACAGTTCTGCTTCTTTCAAACAAAAGACTAGGAATCAGAAGGCTTAGATTCTAACCCCAACTATGTCATTTATTTGTTTTATAAACTCAGAAAATCTACTAGCTCTGAGACTTGGTTTTCTCCTGTATAAAATGGAGTAGACTAAATTATCTCTATGGACCTTTCTATCTCGGACATTGTTTGATATATATACATATCTATGAAAAAAGAGCACTTGAAATGGCCTCAAACAATGTCTATTCTTTCCTCTCTAATATTAATTATTACTTTGTTGCTTTTCATTTGCTGTTGTTGTTTGCTTCAGTTGTATCTGACTCTTTGTGACCCCATTTGGGGTTTTCTTGGAAGAAATACTGGAGTGGTTTGTCATTTCTCTCTCTAGCTCATTTTATAGATGAGGAAACTGAGGCAATCAGGATTAAGTGACATTCCCAGGGTCACACTGCTAGTAAGTGTCTGAGGCTAGATTTGAACTCAGGAAGACAAGTCTTGCTTACTCCAAGCCTGGCAATCTATCCACTCTTCCATCCAACTGCCATAAGTATGAATTACCTAGAACCTTAATCTAAGTTCTAGAACTAGTTCTCTATATCTTACTGACTTTTCACTCTCCCCTTAACTATTCAAAATTGACCTTGTGGTCGTGACCAGTACGCTGAGCTCCTGACCTTCAGTCGGAGTTTGGAAAATAGAAGATATAAAGAATCAAAACACCGTATTTTCTCCTGAACACCCCACTCAATAAACTCCAATGTTTCTCCATTACCTCTAGTATCAAATACAAACTCCCTTTTTGCTTTTAACACCCTTCACAATCTGGTCTTTCCAGTCTTATTATAGAATAGCCCCCTTTGCACATTTTTCTATTTAGACAAATTAACCTCTTATCTATTTATCACACATAAATTTACACGTCCTATTGCCATATCTTTGCACAGGCTGACCCCAATGTCTGGAATGCACATCCTACTCAGTTCTACCTCTTAGAATCCCTAGTTTCTTTTGAATCACCATCCAAATATGACCTCTTCCAGGAGGTCTTCCCCATCAAACAGAGGTTTCTTGAGAATAAGGACCTTTCCATTTTTTTTTGTCTTCAACATTTAGCACGGTGTCCGGTAGAGAGTAAGTGACTAATGAATGCTTGCTAATTGAGAGATTGCAGGCTACCTTAACTCGCTCCAGCTGTTGGTCTTACTCTTGTATTCTGGTTCTGTGACAAAGTGTGGGAAGGTCCTGGAAACAAAGAGCAGGAAGTAGAAGATATTTCTACTTGGCAAAGGATCTTTCACCTCCATTTTACGTAGCAACAAGGTTAGAAATTGAATACCAAGTAGAACCACAGAATATTACAGAATCATAGAATCTCAGAGTTGAAAGACACCTTGGAGATCATCTAGTAACAACTCAAACATGAGAAGGAATGATTTTTATAATCCCACTGATAAGCATGGTCATTCATACATCACTTAAGTACCTTTACTGATGGAAATTCACTTGCTTATTAGGCAACCCATTCCACTTCCATACCACTCCAATTGTTGAGCATAAAAGTATGAGAACAGAAAGAAATAGATCTAACCCAATCTAACAATCTAACACACTCATTTTACAAATGGAGAGAGAGAGAGAGAGAGAGAGAGAGAGAGAGAGAGAGAGAGAGAGGAAAAGTGATATCTTTGGCCATAGAATTAATAGGGAGCACAGTTGGGACTTAAAACGTCTTTCATTCAAATCCTGAATTCTTTTAATTCTTTACCACAGGGTCACCATAGGGCAGAAACTCTCAATAGAGGGTTAGAGACACTTTCATAGTGTCTTTTTAAATTCTCTACCACAATGTCTCCATAGAACAGAAACCAAGAGTTAAGGCAGTTCTCTGAAAACAGTAAAGTCAATCCATGAGATGAGGGGGCTAATGACAGGAAATCATAGAATCATAGATTTTGGGCCAAAATGGACCCAGTAGTCACCTAGTTTAATATTCTTAATCTATAATGTGATGAGAGCCTTATATGTGGCCAGGGCCCATGTGTAAAGAAGGCTGTCCTTATATGGCTCAAGGGAAGCAGAATAGACATCCCTAGCCCTCTTCTCCTTCAGCCTTCTTTTAATGGAGACTTTAATTTTTAGTAGTAGGAGAAACAGGAAGGTAGGGCCAAAGACCACTTGGATCTCCTCAGAGTGAGAAGATACTGGATTAGAATTATATCTGCTCCCTTAACTATTCTTAGTCTAGGGGATATGATCAGGTTCAATATAAAGTCTGATCTTTGTTTCCAATTAATTATGGGTGAAAGGAAACCCCAAGCTTTATATCCAAAGCTTGACTCCTTTGCCACCTAATACCAGTTCTACAATGAACACATATAGCAAATAGCAAAGAAAATACATTTGCTCAGAAATTACAGAAGGCATAAATAGGAGAATATGTACCAGACACTACAGAGTGAAGGAGCTCTCTCATTGAGAGTGAGGAAACTCAGTTCAACCAAAGAAGAGAGTCCTAGATCTTACCCAAAGGAAAAGCTCCCCTAAGTCTCTACTGTAGCTATCTGGGATAGGAACACGATGGAGATTTCTAGCTCCTATTGTACCTTCCCAGAGTCTTTTCCTTCAGTAACCTGAAGTGAGATTGGCCTCTTCTATTTTCTTTGTTGAAGCTGGAAGCCAGAAATGCCAGAATCTTGAAGGGAACTAAAGAAGACTGAAAAAATCTAGATGAGAAATGAAGTTCTCTTGCTCTCATCAATTCTGCCCTCCCTTGGTGGATAGGGCATTTATCTCCACCAATAAGGAGAGGGTCCCATGCCAATGGACTTTCAGACAGGGTTCACAATTTTTAATAAAGGAAACAGGTCCAAAAGATTAAGTGACTTGCATAAGGTCATGTAGGTAGTAAGTGGCTAGTTGGGTTTGACACCCAGATTCTCTGACTGCACAATCAACACTTTTTTTTGGATGCATTATTGAAATTTGCCAAACTGAACAATAAATCCAAGAAAGGGAAATCCAAGATGTAAGGTCAGAGTTAAGTAGAGGCTGGAATGGAAGGGTCCAAAATATAATATAGCCAAAGAAAATGCAAATCATTTTCTTCAGTAACATTTTGATGACCACAGACAGTTCTTTTGCCCCATTTCTGGAACTGGAACCCTAAAAGGGCCCATATATCTGTCCATTGTTGAGGAGACAAGACATGATTTCACTGGCATAAGGCACTGGAAGGCAAAGACAATCAGCTTTATAATGCAGGTTGGCACCTGCTTTGCAAATTATAGTCTTTGAGAGTTGCTCGAGAGACTTAGAGGTTGAATCACTTATCCACATTGTCACAGAGAGTATGTACCAGAGACAGTGCTTCCTGTCTCCAAGGGAAGCTTCTAACCACTGCAACAATAGTTAATATTTATGTAGGTCTGTAATGTTTGCAAAGCACTGTATGTTTATTACCTCACTTCATTCTCATAACAACAGTGTGAGGTAAGTGTTATGATTATTCCCACTTTACAGAGGAAGAAACAGAGATGTAGCAAAGTGAAAGTGACTCACCAGTATCATATAACTAGTACATTTCCAAGATGGCATTTGAACTTAGATCTTCTGAGTTCAAATCCTTCCTCAGACACTTGCTAGCTGTGTAACCCTGAGTAACTTATTTAACCTGTGTTTTCCTTAATCCAGTGCAGAAGAACATGGAAAACCACCCATTCTAGTACCTTTGCCAAGAAAACCCCATGGATAGTGTTGGTATGCTATGGTCCACAGGATCATGGAGAGTCAGACATGACCGAATAACTGAACAATAACTCCTTGACTTCTAGTCCAGTGTGCCATTCATGATGACATATTTGGCCTAAATTGTTCTTAACCTTAGGTGCTGGTCAAACTTAAATATAGTAATAATAATAATACTTTGCATTTATTTAAGACTTTACAATTTCTAAAGCATTTTCATGCTCATTATTATCATACCAATGCCTAACAACAGACCTGTGAGGTTGTCAAGGCAAGTGATAATATCTCAATTTTGTGTATAAAAAACTAGGACTCTAAGAAATTAATGGACTTGCCCAAGGTCATCAATCAAATTCCTAATAGAATTAGGATAAGAACACAAGTTTTTGGAATCCACTTGTTACACTACCCCATGCAACGTCAATATTGCCCAAACTCTACTGTACTGAATTCTTCAGGAGGTTTTTACAAAATTGGGAGAATTCTTGACTATTTATCAAATGATGCAACTGATGAAGATTTTTCTCCTCTATGTAGTTCTTCATATCAACAAAGGTGGGGCTGTAAATTGTTCTTGATCATAAATCCAAGAAATAAAGTAGTACCCATATTTCAACATGGTGAAATAGAAAGAATACTGAACGTCCTCTCCAAACTGAGGTTCAAGTCTAAAGGTTCCTCTTTGCTATCTGGTTAATCTTGGCTTCATCATCTAACTACTCTACACTTGAATTTTCTCATCTGTAAAACAAAGATGATAATATTTGCTGGTCTACTTCACAGCATTTTATGTGGCTCAAACAAGATCAATTGTTTTGACCGGGGCTATCGACTCTAGGACTTGGATTCTTAACCTGGGTAAGCTTCTCTATTAGTCTGTAAATTCCTTGGGCATAGGAACTATTTTTTGCCTCTTTTTGTATCACCTATACTTATCACAGTGACTGGCACATAGTAGACGTTTAATAAATGTTTACTGATTGACTGATTGAGGTGTGTTGCCTCAATTTGTTGACCTTTACTGCCAATCAATCAGTTGGGTCAGTGGATAGATTTCAGAGTGTCTACAAAGTTGGATGGGAAAAATGCATCTTTATTTCAATCTTATGTATTTTATTTGGTGTATTTAAAACATTATTCTAAACGGATCAACGGCACCAAAAAAATTAAGAACTCTTGCTCTAAGGTGATGGGATATATCCTGAAACAATGACTTCATCAGCAATTTGGTTTGATCTATAACTTAATCCACCAATTGGATTTTCTGTAGAACACTTCAATTATGGTAGATGGTATCAAATATAAGCACAGCATGCAAGATGTTGAGAAAGGGAAGAAACGCACACATATACACACAAACACACACACACACACACACACACACACTTATTTCACTTCATCATCCTGGTGGAGCACTGAGAAAACAAGTACACAGTAGAAGCCAAGTCCTTTCTTGTGTCCCAAAGCCCAATCAGGGCCATTTAATTTTTCTACTGATAAATGAACCCTGCCCAAAGGCAAACAAGTTGTGACCAATCTTATAATTCACTAGCAATAATAATCACCTTCTCTTCTCCTTAAATGTTTCAACTAATAATTGCCTTTGAATTCCACCTTCCAGTGGTGCTATAGCTTGTGATGTTGTACACTTGTCCTTGGGGCTCTGCTGGGTTTCTTGAATTACAGTGCTAACATGATGGATGTAAAAGCACTTTGTAAATTGGAAGGCATATATAAATGCCAACTATTAAGATTATTATTTTTTTTCTGGGAGCTCCTCGGGCACACATGCCTGATTGCATTATCCAGTTTCAAAGCCTGCCTTCATACATGGCACTTCATATAGGGGCAGTACTTGAATGATCTGCCCTGCAGTATTTTTCATTTTCCTTGTACACTGTAATGAGAAACAGCTGAGCATATAATATAAAGACTTTAAGAGCAGGATCGTACTTGTCATAGATGGAAATACTCAACTAATGGATCTGTTTGGTCCATTCATAAG
>NW_027187050.1:0-12785 GCF_028583685.1 Petaurus breviceps papuanus | reverse complement strand
AAATGCTGGCCTTCCCTTGCTTAGTGGCATCTGTAAAGACATTAGGGCCATCCACTGGAATTTTTCTAATAATACAATGTGGCATAGTTACTTCAAACTGCTGAAACACTTGGGCTAAAATAGATAACTTTGGAGAACTTTGAAGACAGTATGGCAATAAATATAAAACCTCATCAGCTTTCCCTGCCTGGATAGACTCTACTAAGCCTTTGATACATATTTTTGGTGGGCGTCCAGTGACCATGATAATTCTTTGTATCGCCCCTGTGACAAATTCCTTTATAAGTTCTAATTTAGGAACCAAAGTTTTTCCACTATGTTTAGGATATATCCATTCAATAATTCCATGACTCTGAAAGATTGCTCCAAACAGAGGCTCATCTTGTAGGCAAGTAACATACACTTCTTCCCCTGCCCTCAATCTAACTGTGGAGGCCCCAAAAGCTTTCTGGATCTGAGACAAAGCTGTTAAAGCCTCAGGAGTCCAACTCCTAGGGGACTTTAGGTCGGAATCTCCTTTTAACAAATCATATAAAGGTGCCATCATAGATGGAGGAATTGGCACCATGGTCCTGACCCACTGTATGCTCCCCACTAAGCATTGAAAATCATTAAGGGTCTTATATTTTTGGGGCTGTATCTCTGGGGCCTCTTTCCTCACCACAACATCAGTTAAAACCTATCCCAAATATTTAAAAGGAGGCTCTGACTGTATTTTTTCT
Source organism: Petaurus breviceps papuanus (assembly GCF_028583685.1). Taxonomy (NCBI): domain Eukaryota; kingdom Metazoa; phylum Chordata; class Mammalia; order Diprotodontia; family Petauridae; genus Petaurus; species Petaurus breviceps. The sequence continues at coordinate 12,063 of NW_027187050.1, read as the reverse complement.
GGGGCTACTATTAGCCCTTGTTCAGACAAGGCTTGTAATACTTCCTTTAAAACTGTTTGTAGCTTTTCCTGTTTTTCTGTAGCCAATAATATGTCATCCATGTAATGTATAATGACAACTTCTGGATGTCCCAACCTTATAGGTTGCAGAATTTGATCTACAAACCATTGGCATAAGGTGGGGCTGTTTGCCATGCCTTGTGGTAATACCTTCCACTGATACCTCCTGGCAGGTGACTGCAAATTAATTGAAGGAACAGTAAAGGCAAATTTTTCTCTATCCTCTTAATGTAGAGGAATAGAATAAAAACAATCTTTTATGTCTATAATCATTACTCTATATCCTTCTGGAACCATATTAGGTAAAGGTAATCCAGGTTGAAGTGCTCCCATAGGTTGTAAAAGGTCATTGATCTTTCTTAAATCAGTGAGCATTCTCCACTGGCCACTCCTTTTCTTTATAACAAACACAGGGGAGTTATATGGGCTGAATGAAGGTTCTATATGTTCAGCCTGTAATTGTTCCTCCACTATATGGTGTAAGGCTGTTAGCTTTTCTATTGATAGGGGCCACTGCTCCACCCAGGAATATTTATGCGGGAGCCATTTCAATTTGGGCAGTGCTAACATAGCGGTGGCCCCAACTAGTTTGATTGCAGGTATATTCCCATTCCTTCCATAATGTCTCGTCCCCAGAGGGAAGAGGACAGCCCTATTATAACTAATGATTGAAAGATTCCTTCTTTATCCTCTACTGCCCACCATAAGAATTGTTTTGACTTTTCAGCAATCTGCGGTCCCCCTACTCCAGTAACTCCAACATTCTCTCTTTGTAATTCCTATTCGAGTGGCCATTCTTCTTTTCTAACAACAGAGATATCTGCTCCGGTATCCAGCAAGCCTCTGAATGGCCTGCCATTGATATAAATCACTATCAAAGGTCTCATCCCTGTTATATATTGTGTTAAAGCCACCTGTAGTTCCTCCTGTTTTCTCAAAGGGATTCTCCTGGCTATTGGCTCATTACAAGGGAGCTTCACTGGGTAGGAATGAGGGTATAATATAAATATAATTCTCTCCTGGGTATGCTACAGTGGTATGTACAATAACTATGGAGGGAGCTGGGCAGCCAACTACTAAACTGGGGGACTCTATACTGTCAACAGCCACATCTACCGTAGATAAAGGAGGAATCAATAACTCTCCAGTCACATATATTGCAGCATCTACTTGGACTGGGCCTCTAGGAACAACCTTTGATATTGTTGGTTGGGCATCTCTCTTTGGCCAGGGCCTTCGGGGGTCAGCATTGGCTATGTGTTCAGGGCCCGCTTGGGGCCCCTCCGCCCATTTCCCGACCCAGGCTTGGTGGATCTGCAGAATTTTGCAACATGTCCTGGCTTTCCACAAGCATAGCATAAAGAGAAACCTGATCTCCCACCTCCTGGAGGTGCCTTCCTACACATACTTTGAATATGTCCTAACTTCCTGCATCTAAAACACCTTTGAGTAGAGGTTCTTTGTCTTTGTGAATTTGCAATTCCAGAGGCAACCGCTGCTGCCATGGCCTCAACGGACATGGTTTCATAATCCACATCATTGCAGCTCTCTATGATTTCATTCAGCGGAGCATCTTTGGGCAGAGATTCTACAGCCCTTTTGCAGCTTTTATTCAACCCTTCTCTCAATAACTGTTGGAATATTATCGTGCCAGGTTCTCCTCTCCCAATGATCCTATCCACCGCCTGCTGTAGACGAGAAGCATAATCGGAGATGGATTCCCAAGCACCTTGTTTGATAGAAGTCAGATGTGCCTTAGCTACCCCAGTTTGTTCCACCTTTTTCCATGCTTTAAGGGCACAAGTGCTTATGGCGATGTAAGTCGCAGGGTTGTGTTGATACTGAGCTACTGGGGTGAAGTGTCTACCTGTCCCAGTGAATGCCTCAAATGCTTCCTCTGGATTGGGCACAGCATGGCGCCGAATAAAAGACTTACATTCCTTGTGCCACTCGGCTTTCCATATCAAAGCCTGACCGGGGATAAGGCATGCAGTAGCTAAAGCCTCCCAATCTCCAGGGGTACACGTGATGTGAGAGACCCAATTAGTCAAAGTCTGAATCACAAAGGGTGAATTCGGTCCGTAATCAGTACATGCCTGCTTCAGGTCTTTTAACAACTTGAAAGGTGCGGGAGTGTACTCCCTACCAGGATCATTCAAATTAACAGGCATTAGGCCTGGGTCCCATTCAGTCAAGTCCTCCCCAGATAAAACAGCCTCTTGCAAAGCAGCGGCCACTAGGTTAGGCCTAGTACGCCCGCTAGGTGTCAGTATTGTGCCGTCCCCCCCAGGAAAGGATGGGAACTGAGGAGGAGGCGGAGGCGGAGGATGGGGCAATGGGGGAGGAAGCAGCTCACATTGTAAGTTCTCTAAGGCTGTTTGTTGTGAGTGCCTCCACTTGTTTTCAAAGTTTGTTCTCTTCTTTATCAGGGGGCTGTACTTTCTCCTCCTGTTTTGTCTGACGACCTGTTTTGTCTGACGACCTGTTTTGTCTCTTCTTTCATTTTGTACTGTGAGAAAGTATCTAGTGGTGGATAAATTTCTGGCACTCCCTTCGGCCCTGCTTTTTTAGCTCTCTTCTCAGTGGTACTATCATGTACCAAATCTTCTGCCTCCTCTTCACTAGAACTAGTACTTTCTCCTAGGAGAGACTCCCCTGTCTAAGACACTTGGGGTACGTTGATTGGGGGGATGGGTCCGTAAACGGACGCTTTTACCAGACTGTAAATCATGAAATCTAAGTCCCTAATCTGTCCTGGATTGTCCTTATCATAGGATGCTAGCTGGTTCCCAATTACAACCCATCTCTGTATATCTAGGCCAGTATATTCCACCCAAGGGGATGTTCTCCAGATAATTTCTACAAATCTTTGGCAATCCTTTTGTTTCACTTTTATCCCCTTGTTCTTTACTAGGTTATAAATCTGCCTCGCATAAACTTCTGTGGCAGTGGGTTTAACAACTGGGAGGTGCAAAGCCTGACCCATGTTGTCTTTATTCCCTCTGGCTTCCTACTTAAGGCTTTTAAGCTTAAGTAAGGCTGTAGGGGTCTTCCAAACAAGGCCCTTATATAGGTCCCTATATAGGTCCTTATATTGGTCCTTATATAGGTCCTTATATAGGTCCCTGGTCGGGCGCCAGCTGCTGGGCTCTCCTTCCCAGCTCCGGCCTTGTCTTACCTTATTCCTGGTCTTTGTATGTCTCTGGCTTCTTGTCTCCAAGAAGAACTTACCCCCACAGAACACCCAAGGACACGGAGGTTGCCAAGCAAGGCTGCTCTTTATTCAGTTACATCTTAACCGTGTGGCCATCAGAACAAAGCAGAATGGAACTGTGGGACAGAGAGAGCGGGACAAAGAGAGAAGGAGAGAGAGGGAGGGAGCCTCCCCTTGCTTTTTCCCTAATATCCTTATCATTCTTCTTTCTGTCACATGCCATGTGGGAGCCAATCGTGCACTCTCCAGAGTGCAGGACAAAGGAGTATGTGTTAAGAGGAGTCCGTGTTGATAAGGCACGTTCAATGCCACGTCGGCCTTTCCCAACATGGCAAAGTCGGCTCCCACGGCCCTGTGCTCAATGCCATGTCAGCCCTTTCAGCCCGGCAGAGTCGGCCTCCACATCTCCAAGCTCCTGCCCCTCAGAGGTCACGTGCACCCCCTCCGACATCTTGTGACTGCCGCAGTGTCTCTCACACTTGCGGCTCCATCACTTGCCCTTTAAAAAAGGCAGTATATTTTCTACCCTTGAAGACTGAAATTTCATTTCACTGAGTGTATGCTGACATCTGGTGGTAGTTTAGATTACTTGTAAAGATGTCAAATACGTCTATGAGCAGAAATTGTTGGAATTTAAGACATTTATTTATGCAGAACTTGAAGATTTACAAAGAATAGCACTCACAACAAACCTGTGTGGAAGTTATGCAATGTATTTGGATGTGTAACTTGCATCTAGCTGTTTTAATTCAACTGTTATTAAGTCTGAGTTTTCTGTAGTTTTAAAACCCTGTAGTGATATACTAATTGATGTCCAACAAGAACTTAGGTACCACAGAAATAAACAAAAAAGTATTTAAATACATGAATCACAAGTGAGATGGTCCCTAGATCCAAAATGCATTCTATTAGCATCCTGGGTATACTCATAGAGATGTACAATTAAGGAGAGATGAATAATTAGGAAGTACATAGATGTGTGGATGTAGGGATCAAAATCATGACCTCTTTGACCACCAGAGGCCCTGGAAATGATGAAAAGTAATTAAGATGTTAATAAACAGGAGGCTTGAAATCCTACTGGGACTGCAGAGCCTTTTAAGAATAATTTGTATTGAAATGGACATTGGGCCATCCAAGATAGAGTTGTGACATATAAAAAGTTTGAGACATACTTTCTAGGTAACTAATAATTTTATTAATTATGCTAGTAAGTAATTAGTAACAGGATGCTTATTTGGTCATGTCTCCTAAACCAAAGACCCCTCATGGAACCCATTCAATGCTTATGATGAGCTTGGAAGAGTGGGTAGGCCTGAGAGTAGAAATCAACTCTGATTGGTTAACAAGTAATGAAAGAATGAATATCATAATGAGAGGTGGGCTTATTCTAATGACGGTCTGGGGGAGTGACTTTGATCACTCAGCCTTGGACAAAGAGACTTATATCTTGCCAGACCACCTCATCTAGAACAATCTAGACAAAAGGGGGAATCCTCTTTGACTAAAACCTGTCTATCTAAAATACAATGGACTGGAATCCACCTATTCATCTAAACTAGAATTTCTTTACCTTTTGATCAGATCTAACTTTTCCCCAGTTGGGAAGGCTATTTAAATAGCCTACAGGGGTTGACTAGGGAAAAAAACCTTAGGAACCTTTAAAGGTTCTGCTGACCTTTTTAAGATGACAAGCCCATAACTTATTCAGTTCTGTCCCTGATGTTCCACCTAACATCAAAAAAGAAATACACAGGGGGAGCTGGGTGGTGCAGTGAATATAGCACCAGCCCTGGAGTCAGGAGGACCAAAGTTCAAATCCAGCCTCAGACACTTAACACCTACTAGCTGTGTGACCTTGGACAAGTCACTTAACCCCAATTGCCCTGTCCTTCCCCCTCCAAAAAATAAAAAAGAAAAGAAAGTAAAAAAAAGAAATACACAGAGACAAACAGTGTCTTCATGGTGGCCTAGATGGGAGATAAGACCAACAGCAGCAATACTGTCCACCTCTTTCTCCTGAGAGCCTTATAACATTTCTTCCTCAGTTACCACTAGGGAGGAGAGAGGCTAAGTTCCTCCTCCACTGGAGTTTACTGCATGCACCCTCCATTCTGACTCAGCAATCAATTAAAATGCTTTTCTTTATCACATAGTAAAGGAAGAGTTGACAGTCACAGAATACCTGCAGATGCTCTGAATCATGGATAGGACCCCTCCATTGTACATCATCACAAGAAGCAGGCTCCTTAAGTATTCATGTGGCAGAGAAGGCTGAATAAAATCATAGGACTGGGCCCCTTTCAGCCAGTCTCCCTTTACTCTTACCTTACATGGCTTTTTGGCAAGGATTGGTTCATTTTCTTGTTTTTACATTCACAACAATGAACACTGTCTGGGACATGATAGGTGCTTTAAAATTATTATTATTTGGTTGCAAGGATCAAATAAGCTAATAAATGTACTTTTCTAGTTATGTCCTCATTTCAAATTCAAACCTATTCTTGTCTTAGCTTATAAAAAAGGCAATGTGGATAGAAAGCCAGTCTCAGACCTGGGTTTGCATCCCACTTCTTTTGTGACCCTGGACAAGTTATTTAACCATTTAGTGCCCTAGTTACTATAGATGGAAAAATAGTCACTGGTGTGTATTGATAAAGAGTTGCCTCACCTGGAGGTCCCTGCACAGATGAGTGATACATTAATGTGAGCTATTACAATTATTCTGAATTTTCTCCTTTCCACTCTGCTTTGCAACTGCAATAGCTATTTGTCTAGCAAAGGGAGAACTTTTAAATACATAGATCACAGTCTTAGTGGTTCCTAACATGCTCCAGACCTGCACAAGATAGCTTGCCTGCTGGGCTCTCCTTTCCAGCTCCGGCCTTGTCTTACCTTATTCCCGGTCTTCGGACATCTCTGGCTTCTTGTCTCCAGGAAGAACTTACCCCCACAGAACACTCAAGGACACGGAGGTTGCCAAGTGAGGCTGCTCTTTATTCAGTTACATCTTAACAGTGTGGCCATCAGAACAAAGCAGAATGGAACCGTGGGACAGAGAGAGCGGGACAGAGAGAGAAGGACAGGGAGAGAGGGAGAGAGAGAGAGAGAGAGGAGAGAGGGAGGGAGCCTCCCCTTGCTTTTTCCCTAATATCCTTATCATTCTTCTTTCTGTCACATGCCATGTGGGAGCCAATAATGCACTCTCCCGAGTGCAGGACAAAGGAGTATGTGTTAAGAGGAGTCCGTGTTGAAAAGGCACATTCAATGCCACGTCGGCCTTTCCCAACCTGGCAAAGTCGGCTCCCACGGCCCCGTGCTCAACGCCATGTCAGCCCTTTCAGCCCGGCAGAGTCGGCCTCCACATCTCCAAGCTCCTGCCCCTCAGAGGTCACGTGCACCCCCTCCAACATCTTGTGACTGCCGCAGTGTCTCTCATACCTGTGGCTCCAACATCTCCCTTTTCTTGTTTTGTGGGTGACCGCCAAGGGGAAGAGCCATAGCGACAACATGTCGCAAGCTTGCATATAAAATAGAAAAAGCACAGCGAAGTGCAATACAACGAAAGATAACTAGAAGTAACATTTGCAACAAGGAGGCTCCCAGCCCCATAAGCCATGAAGTGGTGAAATGACCACGTATCCAATCTACTTAATCTTGAGGCCCACCTGATGGTACGGTAAAATTATGAGCCACTTGTTGGATTTCTCTGGCTAAGAATGTCAATTGTTCTATTTCTTCAGATACATTGGCTGCCAGAAAGGCGCCCTGTAAATGTTTCTCTATGCTTTCCCATAATGCAGGAAATTTAGACCCAGTAAGGTTTAAAGGTAGAGGAGTAACACATATTGTGGGTTTATATTTCCAATGGCAGGGTATTGCTTGCAAAACCTCCTCTAGAGTCATTTCATTACCCACTGCAAGAATAGCTTCCTTCAAGGCTGATATTTCCCCTTGAATACCCTTATCTATTCTAGCCTGCAAATCCCATGCTTTTGTTTCTTTGTCCATAAAGGTTTTCAATTGTGAAGCTATATATCCCACTTGGTCATATAGCTGCTGTATTTGAAATTCTTGAAAGGCAGAAATAGCTAGATTTACAACATCAAACACAAGGTCCAATGCCTCTCGCTTTTCCCTCCTTATCATATCTGTCAAAGTCTTCCAGGCCGCTTCTCCTGGGGATGCTGCCCAGCGCATCACGACCTTTGCTGGTATAATGACATACCTGGGTTGCTTAACTAACATTAGTGCACCTCTCTTTGGGCTGTACTGATTTATCAATTGTTTCAAGTCACACTCATGCACTTCCACCTTATACTGAGGTGGAATGCTTTGAAGTTTAGCAGTCTTGATGCTGGAACAATCTAAAAAGGCATAACCTTGCGGGGCCCAAAACTCCCCCAAGAAATTATATAAAAACATATCACAAGTCGCATTGTGAGAATGGGTATAGTTCATCCCATCTGCAAAGATGCAATACCACACTTCATATGTATTGTCAGTATAATTTGTGTCTGAGGTGGTACATTGGCAGACCGTCACCCATGCCTTAGTTTTGTTCATGGAGGCCCAGACTTTCCAGAGGTCGTGATGACATCTCCCTGCTTTAGTGCAAGGGACAGGTGCCGCCAATTGCTGCCACGCCTTGTTTCCTGGACTGTCCCAAAAGATTAACTCTATGTCTTTGATGTTTCCCACCTGCCCCCAAATCGGATGTCCTGTACTACAGGCCACTATGTGTGACCATGTGTCCATTTCTCCAGCTTTGCAACCAGAGAGGTCGATAGATAGGTTACCAGTAGGAGACTCTTGCTGTTCATGTGGAATTGCCAACATAGTAATGTTCAGGCTAGACGGGTGAGTAGAGTTTCGAGCCCATTGTCGTCCTGTGGACACGTTATGTGGTTTGAGTTCAATACATCCTGGAACACTTGTTTCCGCAAAACAAATGGGATAAGAAGGTGTTAAAAATGTGAAGTTGAGGTTGGAAATCATTATGGTGCTTCGTTTTGTTTCAGGAACCATCGACCCTACTAGGCGAGATGTTTCCCTTCAGTTCAAATGTGGGAGTCGGCTCTCCCCATCCCACAAGGTGTACTGTAGGTGGGTGTTTTATGAGAGCCCAGGTCCATTGTCCCTGCATGTCAGCGGCCTGGTCCTCTGGGGGTGTTAACTGCATCCAGTTTCTTTCCGCATTCACTGTTGTCACATGCAATACTGCACAGAGGACCATCACCTGCATGGCTGTCAAGCTGACTCCACAATTACCTTGTGGATTTCTCCATTTCCACCATCTTGGCTTTCTGGCTCTTGGTCCCCTCTTTCTTCTCTGGCATTTCTTGTGTTTCTCTTTCTGGCACACCTTGTCCTGGGGATTGGTACCTGTGGATTGTTCTTGCTGGCACCCAAGATCCTCATGTCTCAGGTTCTCCATCTGGAATGACATAAGCATATCCTGGTCCCCACGTTAGAACCCGCCCCAGGCCATGCCATTGGCCTTTCATATCTTTCCACACCACTCAGTTCCCCTTTTCTTTGTCTTCTTTTATGTTCATCCCTGCTCTCAGTGTACCTTGTTTGGGCATAAGATGCCAAAATTTTAAGGCAGGAGTTAGGTCATCATTCCCCAACTTTAAATAATTATAGGTATACACTGCCATATGTAATGCTGTTTGTGTCACTTTTCTCCGGGGTTTCACCCCAACATCATCCTTCTCTCCCTTTTCTTGTTTAAGAAGGATTGTCTTCAGCGTTCTATTTGCCCTCTCAACTATAGCCTGCCCTGTTGGATTATATGGAATACCACAAATATGGCGAATTTGAAATTCATCACAAAATTTTGCAACACTTTTGGCTGTATAGGAGGGACCATTGTCTATTTTCAAAGTATGTGGGACTCCTGCCACACCAAAGCAATAATGCAATTACATGCCTAACTGCTTCTCCGAGCTGTATGGAAGCCATAAGGAATCCAGAATGTGTATCAATAGTTACATGTATTAGTTGCTGCTTCCAATGAGTAATATCCATTTGCCAGATTTCATTAGGTCTTTCTCCTTTAGGATTAAAAGAGGAGTGAGAGGGAGGTGGTCTGAATGGTATGCAAGCTAAACAGCGTTTCACAATATCAGCAGCTTGGTGGCGGGATATACCATAAAGGTGTCTTAATGACCACGCAGACAGATGGAATCTATTATGTGCTGCTATAGCTCTTTCCTTGGGAGAAAGAGTCCCTATCCATATTGATCTTAGTAAAGCATCTGCCACTTTGTTCCCTTCAAATATTGGTCCTTCTCCAGCCATATGTGAATGGATGTGCATAATGTATATAGGCGCCTTCAGCTGAAATAGGTGTTCTTGCGCCAACAGGAGCGGTTTCCCGATCTTAGATGCTGTCTGATTAATAAAAGTATCGGGTAGCATTTTTTTTAAAAAACAATAGGGGTTAAGTAACTTGCTCAAGGTTACATGGCCAGTTATTATTTCTGGGTGTGGTGCTGAGTATCTGAGCACGGATTTGATCCAGGTCATCCTGACACTGGAGCCGGTGCTCTTACTCGCTGAGCCACCTGGCCGCCCCTAAGCAATTGGGGTTAAGTAACTTGCTCAAGGTTACACGGCCAGGTGTTTCTGGGTGGGTGCTAAGTGTCTGAGCCCGGGATTCGATCTCCAGGTCTTCTCAACACTGGAGCCGGTGCTCTTACTTGCTGTGCTACCTGGCCGCCCCTCGGGTAGCATTTTAATGGCATTACAGGCATACAGACTATTTGTTACTACATTAAAAGGAGGATGAAATTTCTCTAGAACTTTTATGATAGCCCATAGTTCATTTTTTTGAGTGGAATTAAAGGGTGTATCCAACACTAACTGTATTCTTAATTGTGGGCAATAAATGCTGGCCTTCCCTTGCTTAGTGGCATCTGTAAAGACATTAGGGCCATCCACTGGAATTTTTCTAATAATACAATGTGGCATAGTTACTTCAAACTGCTGAAACACTTGGGCTAAAATAGATAACTTTGGAGAACTTTGAAGACAGTATGGCAATAAATATAAAACCTCATCAGCTTTCCCTGCCTGGATAGACTCTACTAAGCCTTTGATACATATTTTTGGTGGGCGTCCAGTGACCATGATAATTCTTTGTATCGCCCCTGTGACAAATTCCTTTATAAGTTCTAATTTAGGAACCAAAGTTTTTCCACTATGTTTAGGATATATCCATTCAATAATTCCATGACTCTGAAAGATTGCTCCAAACAGAGGCTCATCTTGTAGGCAAGTAACATACACTTCTTCCCCTGCCCTCAATCTAACTGTGGAGGCCCCAAAAGCTTTCTGGATCTGAGACAAAGCTGTTAAAGCCTCAGGAGTCCAACTCCTAGGGGACTTTAGGTCGGAATCTCCTTTTAACAAATCATATAAAGGTGCCATCATAGATGGAGGAATTGGCACCATGGTCCTGACCCACTGTATGCTCCCCACTAAGCATTGAAAATCATTAAGGGTCTTATATTTTTGGGGCTGTATCTCTGGGGCCTCTTTCCTCACCACAACATCAGTTAAAACCTATCCCAAATATTTAAAAGGAGGCTCTGACTGTATTTTTTCTGGGGCTACTATTAGCCCTTGTTCAGACAAGGCTTGTAATACTTCCTTTAAAACTGTTTGTAGCTTTTCCTGTTTTTCTGTAGCCAATAATATGTCATCCATGTAATGTATAATGACAACTTCTGGATGTCCCAACCTTATAGGTTGCAGAATTTGATCTACAAACCATTGGCATAAGGTGGGGCTGTTTGCCATGCCTTGTGGTAATACCTTCCACTGATACCTCCTGGCAGGTGACTGCAAATTAATTGAAGGAACAGTAAAGGCAAATTTTTCTCTATCCTCTTAATGTAGAGGAATAGAATAAAAACAATCTTTTATGTCTATAATCATTACTCTATATCCTTCTGGAACCATATTAGGTAAAGGTAATCCAGGTTGAAGTGCTCCCATAGGTTGTAAAAGGTCATTGATCTTTCTTAAATCAGTGAGCATTCTCCACTGGCCACTCCTTTTCTTTATAACAAACACAGGGGAGTTATATGGGCTGAATGAAGGTTCTATATGTTCAGCCTGTAATTGTTCCTCCACTATATGGTGTAAGGCTGTTAGCTTTTCTATTGATAGGGGCCACTGCTCCACCCAGGAATATTTATGCGGGAGCCATTTCAATTTGGGCAGTGCTAACATAGCGGTGGCCCCAACTAGTTTGATTGCAGGTATATTCCCATTCCTTCCATAATGTCTCGTCCCCAGAGGGAAGAGGACAGCCCTATTATAACTAATGATTGAAAGATTCCTTCTTTATCCTCTACTGCCCACCATAAGAATTGTTTTGACTTTTCAGCAATCTGCGGTCCCCCTACTCCAGTAACTCCAACATTCTCTCTTTGTAATTCCTATTCGAGTGGCCATTCTTCTTTTCTAACAACAGAGATATCTGCTCCGGTATCCAGCAAGCCTCTGAATGGCCTGCCATTGATATAAATCACTATCAAAGGTCTCATCCCTGTTATATATTGTGTTAAAGCCACCTGTAGTTCCTCCTGTTTTCTCAAAGGGATTCTCCTGGCTATTGGCTCATTACAAGGGAGCTTCACTGGGTAGGAATGAGGGTATAATATAAATATAATTCTCTCCTGGGTATGCTACAGTGGTATGTACAATAACTATGGAGGGAGCTGGGCAGCCAACTACTAAACTGGGGGACTCTATACTGTCAACAGCCACATCTAC
>NW_027187049.1:0-20122 GCF_028583685.1 Petaurus breviceps papuanus | reverse complement strand
TGCCATGTTTAGCTCTGGGCATTATGGTTTATTAGAAACATTGATGCCATGGGCAGTGTTCAGAGAAGAGCAGCCAAGAGGGGAAAGAGTCAGCAGTTCATTACACATGTGGATCAATTGAAAGAGTATAGAATGTTTAGCCTAGAGTAAGAAAGCATGTTAGGGGTGGGGAGAGAGATATGAGAGCCATCTTCAAGTGCAGGCAGGGATGTCACAGGGAAAATGGATTATGTCTGTTCTGTTTGGCCCCAGAAGACAGAACCAGCAGGATGGGGTGGAAGTTAGAAAGAGGCTCAACAAGGCTCAATGCCAGTAAAAACTGCCCAACTTCCTACCAATGAGAGCTGTCCAGAGTGCAGAAGGGAAATGGGCTGCCCAGAGAGGAGGGGCAGGGGAAAAGGCACCACCTTGGAGGGCTTCCAGAAGATCACTTATTAGTTATGTTAGGATGGGGATTCCTTTAGGATATGAATTGCACTCAATGGCTGCTGGATCCCTACAAATTTGAAAACTTTTTGATGCTGTGAGATCCAAAATAAAACCCATACATTATCTTTCCCACTGACCTCAACCTGTCTCCCAAATTGCCCCCATTTCTATTGAAAGCACCACCATTCTTCCTTGTCTCCCAATTGCAAAACCTGAGCATTCTCCTCAGTTCCTCACTCTCTTTCACTCCACATGTCCAATCAGTTCCCAATCTGGCCATCCATCTCTCCACCATGTCTCTCCCATCTGACTCCCCTCTCCTCACACAGCCTTCAGCTCAGTTCCTGCCCCAGTCACCTCTCACTGAGATCATGGCAATGGTCTCCCATTGGTGCCCCTGCCTCCAATCTTTCCCATTCAATTCATCCTCAAACCAGCAGCTGCCAAAGGTACCTTAAGCTCAGATCTGACCTTGTCACTCTCCTGCTCAATGATGTCCAGTGGCTCCCTGTGGCCTCTAAGATCAAATATAAACTCCTCCAGTTTGCTTTGAAAACCTTATACAAACTGGTCCCAGCCTATCTTTACCACCTCATTGAACATTGCTCCCCATCTTGAACTCTACAGTACAAACTGGCCTTCTCTCTGTTCCTCACAAACAGCCTTTCCCCTTCTGTCTCTCTGAATTAGCACTGGGCATTCCCATGTCTAGAATGCTCTCCCTCCTCACCTCTGTTTCACATAACCCTTCTTTTCTTCAAGTCTCACTCTAAGCACTATGTCTCCATGAAGCCTTCCTTTCCTGAGCCCATGCCTCCTAATGATGGCCTGCCCTAACTCCTTTGTGTCTCACTTTCTTGCATTTTTTTTCTCTTTATGCTTTATCCATGGTTCAAGGGTGGTTGGGGAACCAGTCTCAAAGCCAGTTTGGCTCAGTGTCTAGTGTCCATGCCTGGGATGGTCCCTTCACCTTTAGTGCCCTGAGCTTCCCCCTGGGATGATAAAGAGCAGAGAAGGTGCCCAAATGCAGCATACATAGGGAAAGGTTCCTCACCTTGAGGTCCCTGTATATGTGAAATCACAGGTGGAGTTCAGAATGTGCCTATTCCTTTTTTATTTAAGTTTTCTGCATACACACACATACAAATATATGTGTGTATACACAAGTATGCGTACACATATATGCAGATATATAGCATACATATATAATACATATGTAGGTATAGTCTATATATATATGGGGGTGAATATATATAAATCAATATATGTGTATTTCTTTGTATACCTAGGGAATAGCACAGAGTAGGGAGCATAATCATTTCCATTAAAACTTATTTGTTTTCTCCAGTAAGTAAAACCTATCTCAGAACCCATAGAGTTAACAATACATCATCCCTTCTCCGCTGGTCTGTATAATAAGGCACTTGAACAGTCTGTGGCGCAAGGTGTCTGCAGATCTTTCTAGGGCTCTCATTGGCTGGAGTTTCTAAAGACCTGTTCCGATGTTCCCTAGCAACACTCTTCCTCCGAGTCAGGGGGGAACAAATGCGGGGGTGGAGTGGCAATCATGGAACTTCATTGTCTATTCAGGCCCCCACTTTCCCCTACCTCAGCTAGCACAACACAAAACAAAATGGACTCTCATAGAAATTGCTCCTTTGTGCTATAATTCTGCCATTTTCTCCCACAGGTTTAATCATCGCCTTTCAGAATACTTCTTCAGAATTACAGCCCCATGCCCAATGCACCCAATCCACCACTTAGGTCTAAAAATCCACAGTTTTTCAGGCTTTCACACTCAATCTCAGGTATACACCTGTAGTTTTTGAGGTAAAAGAAAGGGTAAGGAAAAAGAACTTGTATTGTTACTTTAAAATCTTACTGCATATCTGCAATGCACCAGACCTGGGAATCTTAACCTGTGGATAATAGATTTCAGGAGGGGATTGAAAATTAGATGGAAAAAATTACTTCATTATTTTCCCTAATCTCCAAATGAAATGTAGCATTTCCTTCAATGACATAAAAGCATTCTTCTGAGAAGGGGTCCAAAGTCTCCCCTAGATGGCCAAGGGATCCAGGACACAAAAAGAGGTTAAGAATTACTACTACATGAATCCTTGATGATACAAAATAGAAACAAGACATTGTACCTGCCCTCAAATGCTTCCAGTCTAATGGGGGAAGGATACAGAAAGCATATACATAAATAAATGTGATAAAAGGGGTTACGTTCAGTGTTAAGGAAAGGGCAAGTCAAAGTTCTATGAGAAATCTGAGGAGGGACAGATGATTTTTCTAGGGTTCATAGCAAAAAGAGGAAAGGGAACAATAGTGGGGAGGGCAGAGACAAACACCAGGCAGCTAGAATCGGTGGTTAAATTTAGTAGAGGTCTCAGCATATTTAGGGTCTTGCTCTTTTGTTTTCTGTCTTTGAAATTCCCTCAACTAGCCCAGAGCTTGGTATACAGTGAGCTCTTTATAAATGATCAGTCTATGAATCAGTCAGTCAACAAACATTCATTAAGGCATTGCTGGTAACATAAAGAAAGGCAAAGGGACAGCTCCTTCTCTCAAGGAGCTCCCAGCCTAACAGGAGAGAAAATTTGGAAACGACCATGTACAAACAAGGTACAGAGAGGAGACATGGAGAGAATCTCATAGGGAAGTCTCTGAATACTTAATAAATGCTTGTGGACTTACTGATTGCATTTAAATTGTGACTAGAACCAGGTTATTATTAAAATCCCCTTCCCCAAAATGAATTGTAATTCTTCTTTTCAATGTACTGACCCCTAAATTCTGAGGCATAATCATGAATAAAGCTGTTGCTCTAATCCCTCCTTGTGGTTTAAAATGGAGCCTACTTTAGGTTTCGGGTTTTTTTTGCATTTATTCATTTTTTGCCATTTTAATTATCATTCCCTCTCCACCTTCCACCCAGATCAACAATAAAAAATTAAAGTCAAAATCTTCACAATAAATATGCAAAGATCAGCAGGCGGAGGAGGGTGGTGCCCTGGACAGTAATAGGGAAAATGGCAGCAGGGGGGAGTCTGGGGGTACAGATGAGATGTCCTCCTTGATAAGGCTATTGTCACTGTTCTGCTCTGCATGATGGCACTGAGGTCTTCTCGTGTGCTCTGAAACTACCCATTTTGTCATTTCTAATGGCACCATAATATTGTGTCCCATTCATATGCCAGGAACTGTTCGGCCATTCCCCAGTAGGTTGGCAACAATTTAGTGTTTTAGGGGTTTTTTGCTGCTGTGAAAAAAGCTGCTATAAGAATTTCTGTATGTATAAGACCCTGGATAGGTCAAAGCTTTCAGTTTCTCCTGCTAATGGACTGTGTGTCTGTCAGGTGTTGTCAGGGAGACTGGAACAGATGGAGGACAGGAGCAAGGATCTCAGGACCATAGACATAGATCTGGAAGGGACATTAGCACCTGCCTAGTCCAAGATGCCCATTTCAACCCCAAGGAAGCTGAGACCAGAGAGAAGTAACTGGGTGGGTCTGTTGTTAGAGTACTGGACCAGAAGTCAGGAAGATGTGCTTTGAAATCCCATCTCAGACACTAAGCAGCTGTTTAATCTGAGACAAGTAACCTAACTTCTCTGAGGCTCAGTTTGCCTATCTGTAAAATAAAGGAAATGGGATCTGTTGACCTCCAAGTTCGCTGCCAGCTCTAAATCAATTTCCCCATTATCTCTGAACCTATGATTCAGAATTCTGTCTCTGTCTCTCTATTTTTCTATTTCTGTGTGTGTATCTCTCTCACTATCTCTCTCCCTCTCTCTGTCTCTCTCTCTCTCTCTTCCTCTCTCTCTGTCTCTCTCTCTTTCTCTCTCTTTCTGTGTGTGTGTATCTCTCTCACTATCTCTCTCTCTGTCTCGCTCTGTCTCCTCTGCCTATGTGTCTCTGTTTCATTTCTCTCCCTTACCTCATCATCTCCTGGGGTTTAATTATTATCTCTTTGCTGCTGACTCCCAGACAATACCTCCAAGTCTCACTCTATCTTGAGCCTCTGGCCCCCCTCGCTGTATGTTGATATTTCAAATCACAACATCCCAGAGACATTTCAGAATCAATAACATGACATTCACCAGGGATGAATGTTGACTCTTCTAATTGGGCATGAAAAACACCACCTTGACAAGTGTGGGTTAAGGGAGGCCTGGATTGGCATGTCTTTAGAGGGTCTGGGGGTTAGGGCGCCATGAGCCCAATGTGGGTGAGCAGCATGGGGCACCAGCATCACCAGGGGCACAGCTTCCATGGGCAGGAGGGGGGGTGCTCCCAATTCTCTCTGCCCTTCTCGTTGCTTCTCTTGAGCACTATGTTCAGCTCTGGGCACCAAGGTTTACTAAGGACATCGATACCATGCACAGTGTCCAGAGAAAAGCAGCCAGGAGGGTGAAGGGTCAGCAGTTAATGACACTGTGGATTGACTGAAGGTGTTTGGGAAGTCTAACCTAGAATAAGGAAGCACAGGGGGCACATGAGAGCCATCTTCAAGTGTAGGACGGGATGTCACAGAGAGAAGAGATTAGATCTGTTCTGTTTGCCCCAGAAGACAGAAACAGCAGGATGGGGTGGAAGTTACAAAGAGGTTCAACAAGGCTCCATGCCAGTAAAAGACAACTTCCTACCAATGAGAGCTGTGCAGAGTGCCAAAGGGGAGTGGGCTGCCCGGAGAGGAGGGTCAGGGGAGGAGGCATCACCTTGGAGGGCTTCCAGAAGATCACTTATTAGTTATGTTATAGTAGGGATTCCTTTAGGATGTGAATTGCACTCAATGGCTGCTGGAGCCTACCAACTTAAAAACTCTTTGATGCTGTGAGATCCAAGACAGAACCCATATATTATCTTTCCCACTGACCTCACCTGTTTCCCAAAATGCCCTATTTCTGTTGAAAACACCACCATTGTTCCTGTCTTCCAATTGCATAACCTGGGCATTCTCCTCAGTTCCTCACACTTTCTCACTCCACATGTCCAATCAATCCCAATCTGGCCATCCATCTCTCTACTATGTCTCTCCCATCTGATCCCTGCTCTCTCCTTACATAGCCTTCACCTCAGTTCCTGCCCCAGTCACCTCTCACTGAGGTCATGGCAATGACCTCCCCATTGGAGTCCCTGCCTCCAGTCTTTTTCTTCTAGTCCATCCTCAACCCAGCAGCTGCCAAAAGGATTTCCTTAAGCTCAGATCTGATCTTGTCACTGTCTTGCTCAATGATGTCCAGTGGCTCCCTATGGACTCTAGGATCAAGTACAAGCTTCTCCTCTGAGCTTTGAAGGACCTACACAACCTGGTCCCAACCTATCTTCTCCACCTCATTGGACATTACTCCCCATCTTTAACTCTACAGTACAAACTGGCCTTCTCTCTTTTCCTCCCAAACAACCTTTCCTCTCCTGTCTCCCTGAATCTGCACTGGGCATTCCCATGTCTAGAATGCAGTCTCTCCTCACCAATGCCTCACAAAACCCTTCTTTTCCTTCAAATCTTCACCCAAGCACCATTTCTACATGAAACCTTCCTTTCCTGAGCCCATCCTGCTAATGGTGTCCTTCCCTAACTCCCTTGTATCTAATTTTCTTGTATTTTTTCTCTTTATGCCTTTATCCACAGCTCAGGGGTGGATGGGGAGCCAGCCTCAAAGCCGGTTTGGCTCAGTGTCTAGTGTCCATGCCTCTGTGCTCTAAGCCTCTCCCTGGGATGATAAATAGCAGAAAAAGTGTCCAAATGCAACATCCATAGAGAAAGGTTCCTCACCTTGGGGTCCCTGTATATGTGAGATCCCAGGTGGAGTTCAGAATGTGCCTATTCCCTTTTCATTTAGGTTTTTTACCTGTATATTCATATAGATATATGTGTATGTATCTTTGTGTATACACATGTATATTTGTGGGAGGCCATATATATGTATGTATATCTATAGATATACAAATATATCTCTATATAGACAGATCTAGAAAGATAGATCTATATGTTGATATATATGTATATTTATATATCAATATAGAGATACACACTTGTATATATTCACCTCTCTAGACACTAGCACAGTGCAGGGAGAATTGTTTCCATTAACACTTGTTTACCTTCCTTGACAAGCCAAGGAAAACCAAATATTTCTCAGAACCCAAAGAGTTAACCAAAAACAGCCCTTCTCTGCTGGTCTGTATAATGAGGCACTTGAACAGTCTCTGGCGAAAGTGTCTGCAGATCATTCCTGGCTTCTCATTGGCTGAAGTTTCTATAAACCCTCTCCAATGTTCCCTAGCAACACTCTTCCTCTATGTCAGGGGTGTATGGGGAATGTGGGGGTGGGGGGAAGAATCATGGAGCTTCATTGTGTATTCCAGGCCCCTACTCTCCCCTACCCCAGCAATCACACCACAGACTCAAAGAAAGCCTCTCATGGAAAATTTTCCTTTGTACTAAAATTCTGCCATCTTCTTTTCTTACAGGTACAAACCAGACCTTTCAGAACCCTCCTTCAGAAGCACAACCCCATACCCCATCTACCCAATCCACTAATTAGTTCTTAAAATCTGCATATCTTCCATACTTTCACACTCAATCTTAGGTATATACCTGAGAGTTATAAGTTCAGGGAATGGGTGGGTGGGGTGGGGGAAATGACCTGGTCTTCTTACTGAAAGATCTTGCAATGCACCAGACCTGGGCATCTTAACCTGCAACTCATGAATAAATTTCAGATAGGATTGTAAAATTAGATGGGGAAAAATTACATCTTTGTTTTCCTTCCCCTCTAACTAAAATGTAGCATTTCCTTCAATTGTTTATAAGCATTCTCCTGAGAAAGGGTCCACAGTCCCCCCTAGAAGGCCAAGGAGCCCATGACAAAATTAAAGGGTAAGAATCCCTACTACACAAAGCTTTAATGATACAGAGTTGAAACAAGACATAGTCCCTTCCCTTAAAGTCCATCCAATCTAATGAAGGACAGGTATAGAAAGCATGTAACCAAATACATGGGGAATGGGCTCAGTGCAAACAAAAGGGAAATCTGAGGAGGGACATATGAATGTTCTAGGGTTCTAGGGCTAATAGCTGAAAGAGCAGAGGAAATGACTGCAGGCAGGGCAAGGTATCCACACCCAGCAGCTAGTGTTGATAGTTAGATGTAGCGAAGGCTTCCATATACACAAGGTCTTGGTCTTTAGTTTTCTGTCTTTGTCTTCCCCCAGCACAGCTCTGAATACATTTATTTGGTGCCATTGTTGTTCAGTCCTTCTGTCATGTTTCACTCTTCCCCACCCTATGGACTTGCATTGCAAGTCCCTTCTGCCATCCTCTATCTTCCAAAGTCTGTCCAAGCTCATGTTCTTTGCATTCATGATACCATCTGTCCATCTCATCCTCTGCCTTCCCCTTCTCCTTTTGCCTTTAATCTTTCCCAACATCAGGGTATTTTCCAATGAGTCCCATCTTCTTCTTTTGGGACCAAAGTGTTTAAGCTTCAGTATATGTCCTTCCAATGAACAGTCTGAATTAATTTCTTTTAGTATTGATTAACTTAATGTCCTTGCTGTCCAAAGGACTCTCAAAAGTCTTCTCCAGCATCTCAATTCAAAAGTATCGATTCTGCTGTGCTCAGCTTCCCTATTAAGCAAACTCTCACAGCCAACTCTCACAACTCATAGTTTTACTGGAAAAACCATAGCTTTGATTATATGGACTTTTGTTGGCAAGGTAATGTCCCAACTTTTTAGTATACTCTCCATCCAGATTTGCCATTGCTGTTCTTCCAAGCTCCAAGTATTCTTTAATTTCATGGGGGCAGCCGCCATCTGCAGTGATCTTTGAGCCCAAGTATATAAAATATGATAATGTTTCCATTTCTTCTCCTTCTATTTGCCAGGAAGTGAAGGGACCAGTTGCCAAGATCTTAGTTGCTGTTTTTTTAATGTCAACTTTCAGGCCACCTTTTATACTTTCTTCTTTCCCCTCCTCAAAAGGCTTGTTAGTTCTTCTCCATTCACTTTCATGTATCCTCACAACAACCCTGTAGGGCAGGTGCTATTTTGATCTCCATTTTATAAATGATGAAACTAAGGCAAACAGAGGTGAAGTGACTTATTCGAGGTCACACAGCTAATAAGGGTCTGAAACAGCATATGAACTCATGTCTTCCTAACTCCAAATTCAATGTTATATTCACTAGATCACTGCCTCTGATTCTAAAATTCTAATGAGATTTTAAGTTTTCTTAATGACAGAAAGTTTTGCATCTTCCATACAGTGCCAGGGTATAGTGTTGCTGAATGGTGGCAGATTTAGCTTTCAGTTGGCAAGCCAATGTCCTTCCTAAATCATCTACAAATTTGGATGTATTTCTGATGTATTAGAACCCTCCTTGCAGAAGGTCCTAGACTGCAGGTTGTTTCCTTGGGGTCTTTTTCACATATCTAGAGATTTCTGCTGAGAAAGTATGGCCCCTCTCTTCCTCCCCACTGCAGTGACTTGCCCAGAGTCACACGAAGAGTGGAAGAGACAGGACCGGACCCAAGGTCTACTGAGTTCTAGAGTTCATCTCTTCTGCTCCTTCCAGACCATGTGACTTCCAGGATGGGCAAGTCCCAGAATGGAAGAACCTGGTTTAGCCTCCAGGCTTCCTGAGGCTAATTCAGGTCACTTGCACTTTTAAAAAAAAAAGCTATTTGGTAACTACTGAGTGTATATCTCAGAGGCTCCCCTTTAAGAGGGAGACCAGGGTTTATCTGGGAGGACTTCTCATTTCAGTAAATATCACCATTAAATCTTCTAAATCTTCTTTAAAAAGTGTAAGATGAGGGAGGCATGGATCAACAGATTTTCTGAAAAAGATCTGGGGATTTTAGTGGACTCTGAGCCCAACATTATCCAATCTCCTGCTGCATTAACAGGGGCACACCTTCCATGGACAGGGAGGTGGGGGATAGTCCCACTTTGCTCTGTCCTTCTCATAGCTAATCTTGAGCATTGTGTTCAGCTCTGGACATCAAGATTGACTAAGGACATTAAAAAGCTGGACAGTGTCCAGAGAAGAGCTACCAGGCTAGTGAAGGGGCTTGGGATGTTTAGCCTAGAGTAAGGAAGCATCAGGGGAGACATGAGAGCCATCTTCAAGTGTAGGTGAGGACGTCCCAGGGGAAAGGGAATTGATCAGTTGTGTTTGGCCCCAGAAGACAGAACCAACAGGATAGGGTGGAAGAGGCTCAACAAGGCTCCATGCCAGTAAAATCTGCCCAACTTCCTACCAATGAGAGCTGTCCAGAGTGCTGAAAGGGAATGGGCTGCCCAGAGAGGAGGGACAGGGGAGGGGGCACCACCTTGGAGGGCTTCCAGAAGATCACTCATTAGTTATGTTAAATATGATATGAATTGTACTCAATAGCTGCTGAGATCCCTAATAATTTGAAAATTCTTTGATATGATGTCTAAAATAGATCGCCTATATTATCTTTCCCACTAACCCCCTCTGCCTCCCAAATTGCCCCATTTTTGTTGAAAGCACCATCATTCTTCCTGTCTCCCAATTTCAGAACCTGGGTATTCTCAGCTCCTCACACTCTCACTCCACATGTCCTATCAGTTCCCAATCTGGCCATCCATCTCTCCACCTTTTCTCTCTCATCTGACTCCTACTATCTTCTCCAATAACCTCTTCAGTCATCTTCTAAATCTGTATACCAACAGGACCCAACCTATCTTCCCCACCTCACTGGACATTACTCCCCATCTTGAACTCTGCAGTACAAACTCACCTTCTCTCTGTTCCTCACAAACAATCTTTCCCTTCCTGTGTCCCTGAATCTGCACTGGATATTCCCCATGCCTAGAATGACTCCCTCTTCACCTCTGCTCACACAACCCTCCTTTTTCTTCAAGATTCAACCCAAGCACCATTTCTACATGAAGCCTTCCTTTCTTGAGTCCACACCTGTTAATGGCATCCTTCCCTAACTTCCTGGTAGTTTTTTCTCTTTATACCTTTATCCATAGCCTAGGACTGAATGGGGAGCCAGTCTCAAAGCCATTTTGGTGCAGTGTCAAATCCCCCTTCCCTGGGACAATTCCTTCACTTCTGTCCTTTAAGCATCTCCCTGGGATGATAAATAGTTCAGAAGGTGCCCAAATGCAACATCCATAGAGAAAAGTTCCTCACCTGGGGGTTACCTATATCAATAAAATCACAGATCAAGTTGAAAAAGTGTCTATTCACTTTTCATTTATTTATAAATATATATATATAAATGTAAACAAGTATATAGACAGATACATATGCATATATATATTTCTGTGTACATATATATATATATATATATATATTTGCATACCCAAGGTCTAGTATAGGGCAGGGATCATATCAGTCTCCATTAATGCATGCTTATTTGCTTGTTTTCCTTGATAAACCATTAAAATCAAACCTATTTCAGAATCCAAAGAGTTAACAAAAAAATAGCCCTTCTCTGCTGGTCTGTATAATAAGCCACTTAAGCAGTCTATGGCGAAGGTGTCTGCAGATCATTCCTGGCTTCTCATTGGCTGGAGTTTCTAAAACCTGCACCAACGTTCCCTAGCAACACTCTTCCTCCAAGTCAGGGGGGAACAGAGAGTGGGGCGGGGGAGTCATGGAGCTTCATTGTGTATTCCAGGCCCTTCTTCTCCCCTACCCCAGCTCCCACACCACACAAACAAACCTAACAAACAAGGACTCTCAAAGAGATATGTCCTTTGCATTATAATTCTGCCATTTTCTTGTCTCACAGGTACAAGCATAGCCTTTCAGAAGCCTCCTTCAGGGACACACTCTCATGCCCCATCCACCCAATCCCCCAATTAGGTCTAAAAAATCTGCATTTTCATTTAATCCTTCCACACTCAAGTTCAGATGAATATTTGGGATTTATGAGTTCAGGGGATGGGTGCTCTGAAACATCTTGCCACACATATGTAGTGCACTAGACCTAGAGTTTCTTAAACTGTGACCCACAGACAGATTTCGGAAGATTGGCAGGGGTAGGGGTGTCTATGTGATTAGTTCGGGGAAAATGACATCTTTATTTTGCATCACCTCTAACTGAAATGTAGCATTTCCTTCAATTATTTAAAAGCATTCTTTTGAGAAAGAGTCCAGAGGCTTCCCTAGATGGCTAAAGGATCTATGACAAAATAAATGTTTAGAATCCCTGCCCTGCACTAAACCTTAATGATACAAAGGTGAAATAAGACATAGTCCCTGCCTTCAGAGTCCTTCCAAATTACTGAGGGAAGGGTATAGAAAGCATATACACAAATAACTGTGACACAAGAAGGAGTTTGTTCAGTGTAAAGAAAAAGTCCCAGGCAAAGTGCTCTCTGAGAAATCTGGGGAGGGACACATGATTTTTCTGGGGTTCATAGCAAAAAGAGGAGAAGGGGACCTCATGGGGATGTCCAAGGACACACACCAGGCAGAGAGGTCCCAACATATTTCAGTTCTTGTTCTTTTGTTTTCTGTCCTTATAATTCCCTCATCCAGCACAGCTCTTAGTAAATTTGCTGTTCTTGTTCAGTCCTTCAGTCGTTTCTTTCTGCATCCATGGTCCACCATCCATTCTGTCCTCCACACTGTCCTGAAGTCTGCCTAAGCTCATGATCCTTGCTTCCATGACATTATTTATCAATCTCATCCTTGACCACCTCTCTTCTCCTATTGTCTTCAATCTTTCCCAATCATTTCCAATGAGTCTGTCTTCCTCTTATGGAGTCAAAGTGTTTAAGCTTTAGCTTTAAACTTTAAAGTTTAGCTTTATCTTTCCAATGAACAGTCCGAATTTCTTTAAGTATTGACTGATTTGACTTCCTTGTTGTCCAAAGTGCTCTCAAAAGTCTTCTCAGTACAATTCAAAATCTCAGCTTTCCTTGTAGTCCACGTCTCACAGTCATACATTGCTACTTGAAAAACCACAGCTTTCACTATATGGCTCTTTGTCAGCAAGGCGATATCTCTGCTTTTAATATGCTGGCCCGATTCACCATAGCTGTCTGTTGAAGGAGCAAATATCTTTTAATTTCATGGCTACAATCACTGTGTGCAGTGATCTTTGAGCTCAAGTATATAAAACCTGACACTGCTTCCATTTCTTCTCCCTCTATTTGCCAGGAAGTGATAGGACTAGGTGTCAAAATCTTTATTTTTTACTGTTAAGCTTCAAATCAACTTTTATATTCTCCTCTTTCACCCTCCCCAATAGACTTCTTAATTCTTTTTAATTCACCTTCTACCATAAGAGTAGTATTATCTGAATATCTGAGATTGTTGATATTTCCCACTGTAACCTTAATTCCAGATTCCTCCAGTCTGGCATTTTGCAGGATGTAATCTGCACATAAATTAAATAAATAAGGTGACAATATAGAGCCATGTTAGATCCCTTTTCCAATCTTAAATCAATCAGTTGTTTCCTGGTCTAGTTCTAGTTTCCTGTTTAGTTCTAACTCTTGTTTCTTTGCCCACATAGAAATTTCACAGGAGACAGATAAGATGATCTGTTACTCCCTTCTCTTTGAGGACTTGCCATATTTTGTTGAAATCCATATCCTCAAAGGCTTTAATGTAGTCATTAAAGCAGGAGTAGATTTTTTTCCCCTGGAACTCCCCTACTTTCTCATCCAGCTAATGTTGGCAATTTGGTCTCTATTTTCTCTGCCTCTTCTAAAATCAGCCTGCTCTTCTGGTAATTCCTGGTTCACATATTGCTGAAGTCTAGCTAGCTGGTGTGTGAAATCAGTGCAGTTGTTTGGTAATTTAAACATTCCTTGGCATTGCCCTTCTTTAGGACTGGGATGTAAACTTCTCTTTTCCAATCCATTGCTCACTGTTATGTTTTCCAAATGTGCTGGCATACTGACTGCAGAACTTTAACAGCATCCTCTTTTAGAGTTTTAAGTAACTCAGCTGAAATTCCATTAGCATTATTGTTAGCAGTGCTTCCTAGGACCCATTTGACTTCATCGTCCAGGATGGCTTGCTCTAGATGAATAATCATGCTATTGTGATTATTGGGGATGTTAAAAACCATCTTATATATGTGTCTGTATATTCTCACCACCTCTTCTTAATCCTTTCTGCTTCTGTTAAGTCACTACCATTGTTCATTTAAGAAAGCCTTGTCATTCCTTGCTATTCTCTGAGATTCTACATTCATTTAGGTATACTTTTGCCTTTCTCCTTTCCCTTTCACTTTCACTTTCTTCTCGGCTATTTGAAAAGGTTCGTCTGACAGCCCTTTCGCTTTCTTCTTCTCTGTTTTCTTTGGGATATTTTTTTTGTTGCTGCCACCTGTACAATATTTTGAACCCCTTTCCATAGTTCTTCATGCATTTTATCTGTCAGATCTAACCCCTTAAATCTATTCATCACCTCTACTTCATACTCATAAGGCATGTTATTTAGGTCATACTTATATGGTCGGATGGTTTTCCGACTTTCTTCAATTCAAGTCTAATTTTGTAACAAAAAAAACTCATGATCTGAGCCAGAGTCAGTTCCAGGTCTTGTTTTAAATGACTCAATAGAGCTTTTCCACCTTCGACTGCAAAATACATAATCAGTCAAATTTCCACGCTGAACGTCTAGTGACGTCCATGTGTAGAGACACTTTTTGGGTTGTTGAAAAAGAGTGTTATGACCAGCGAGTTAACTTGATGAAAGTCTATCAGTCTCTACCCTGCTTCATTTTGTGCCCCAAGGCCAAACTTGTCTGTTATCCCAATTATCTTTTGATTTTTCTACTTTAGCATTCCAATCTCCTGTGATGAATGTGACATTTTTTTTTTTTTGGTGTTATTTCTAAGATGTCATAGATCTTCATAGAAATTATCAACTTCGGCCTCTTTGGCATCAGTGGTTGGAACCTAGACTCATAATAATGTGATGTTAAACAGTTTGCTTTGGATTCAAATATCATTCTGTCATTTTTGAGATTATCCCCCAGTACTGCTTTTCTCACCCTTTTATTGACTATGAGGGTCACTCCATTTCTTCTAAGAGATTCTTGCCCACACTAGTCTATGCAGTGATCACCTGGATTAAATTCCCCCCTTCCTATCCATTTAAACTCACTGACAGCCAAGATGTAGAGGTTTCATCTTTCCATCTCCTGTTTGACCACAGCCACCTAACCTTGACTCACAGGTCTTAACATTCCAGGTTCCTCTATAGCATTGATCTTTGCAGCATCAGACTTTCCTTCTTGCCACCAGATGCAGCCACAGCTGAGTTTCCTTCTGGCTTTGACCCCGCCCTCCCATTCATTCTTCCTGGAGCTGCTTGGAATGGTCCTCCACTCTTCCCACCTGAGGGCTTCATCCTCTGATATCATCTCTTTTATCATGTTAGCACTATCCTTTGCGTTTTCTTGGCAAAGATGCTGGAGTGTTTTGCTATTTCCTTTTCCAGTGAATCACCTTTTGCCAAAACTCTCCACTCTGACCTGTCCATTTTGTAAAACCATGCAAAGCTTCATTGAGCTACATAAGCCCCCCTGTCATGACAAGGCAGTGATCCAGGAGGGGTTTAGTACTCAGTGAACCCTTCATAAACCCTCACTCTATGGATCAGCCAATTAACAAGCATTAATTAAGGGCATACTACGTGCCAGCCACTGCTGGTGATATAAAGAAAGGTAAAAGACTTTTCCTTCTCTCAAGGAGCTCACGGTCTAATAAGGGAGACAGTAAGAGAGAACTATATACCAACAAGGTATGGACAGGATAGACTGGAGAAAATCTCATAGGGAAGGCACTGAGTGCTTAATAAATGCTTGTTGATTTATTGATTGCACCAGGTTTATTATTAAAATTCCTTACCCTAAAGTCAAGTTTAATACTTCTTTTGGGGGGTATTGACCCCTAAATCCTGCTACATAATAATTAATAAGCCGATATCTCTAATCCCTCATTGTGGCCTAAGGAAGACCCCAGGCTTTGTTTTTTGCATTTATTTATTTTTGCCACATTTATTATTAGTCTCCCTCCACTTTCCCTTTCACCCTATTGAACAATGAAAAATAAAATAAAAATCCTCACAAAAATATGTACATATACACACACATACATTAATATGTACACACACATACATAACAAATAAATAGACCAGTGAAAGAAAATCTCATGTTGCTCCCTTCCAAAAGCACGTCTCCTTATGCCTCTTGAGTCTGTTTCCTCCTCCCAGAGAGGTGGGGACCCTGCTTCCTTCTCCAGTCCTCTGCCATCATGGCTTCCCAGCCCACTGAGCAGAGTTGGAAGTCTTTCAGAGTCCTCAGTCAGTGAGTCAATGAACATATTCATGCTCCTACTATGTATCAAGCAATGAGTTCTAACTGCTGGGGGTACAAAGAAAGGCAAGAATGGTCCCTATTCTTGAGGATCTCACAGTACAAGGTAGGTCAAAAACATACAAACAGTTCTGTACAAATATATACAAGACAGCTTGGCCATGATCAGCAGAAGGAAGGATATTCCTCCTGATGCATTAAGGGAAATCAGGAAAGATTACCTGGAGAATGTGGGATTTGGGTTGGGAGTTGGAGGAAGGCAGGGAAAGCAGGAGGCAGAAAGGAGGGAGAGAATGGCAGGAGCCACAGGAGACAGCCAGAGAGAAAGCCTGGGACTGAGAGGTGGTAGGGGGGTGTCTTGTTTGAAGAACAGCAAGGCCAGTGTCACTGGCTGGTAGAGCACATGGGAGGAGGAGGGAGTAGGTGTGAGAAGACTGGAAAGGTATGGGTGTGGAGGGGAGGCAAGGTTAGCTCATGAAGGGCTTTGAAAGCCCAGCAGAAGATTTCTTATTTGACAGTGGGAATGTTAGGGAGCTACTGAAGGTTATTGAGCAGGAACGTGACATGATCAGTGAGAATTTTATTTTAGGAAGATCCCTTTGACAATTGAGTAAAGGATGGACTGGAGTAGGGAGTCAGTGGAGGAAGCAGATCCCCTTCCAGCAGATAATATATGAGCTGATCACAATATGGGCCTTGGGGTTGGGGGGCGGGTGTGACAGAGCAGGGAAAGGTGTCATAGGTGAAAGATGTTACAAAGTAGAATGGACAAACCCCAGTGAGAGACAGAATAGAGAAGAGTGAGGAGTCCACAGTGGCAAGCCTTGGTAGGACATAGAATAAAGTGAAAGTAAGGAATCCAGGAAGGAAGACATTCAGCTGGTGACCCTGGGGACATTGTAGTTGGAGCCTGAGCAATCAGGAGGAGGGTGGGGCCCTGGACAGTAATAGGGAAGATGGGGGCAGGGGGTCTGGAGGTACAAGTGAAATGTCCTTCTTGATAAGGCTGCTGTCACTGCTCCGCTCTGCATCATGGCACTGAGGTCTTTTCGTGTCCTCTGAAACTGTTCATTCAGTGATTTCTTAGGGTACCATAATAGGGTGTCCCTTTCATACAACAGGAGCTATGTAGCCATTCCCCAGTAGGTCAACAACACTTTAGTTCCCAGATTTTTTTACTACTATGAAAAGAGCTGCTGTAAATACTTCTGTACATATAAAACCCTTGATAGGTCAAAGCTTTCAGTTTGTCCTGGTAATGGACTGTGCATCTGTCAGGTATTGTCAGGGGGACTGGAATGGATGGAAGACAGGAGCAAGGATCATGGGACCACAGACATATATCTGGAAGGGGCATTAGCACCTGCCTAGTCCAAGACCCTCATTTCAGCCAAGAGGGAGCTGAGGCCAGGGAGAAATAGCTGGGTGGGTCAGTGGTTAGAGCACTGGACTAGGAGTCAGGAAAATCTGCTTTGAAATCTCACCTCGGGGCAGTTAGGTGGCACAGTGAGTAGAGCACTGGCCCTGCAGTCAGGAGGACCTGAGTTCAAATCCAGCCTCAGACACTTAACACTTACTAGGCATGTGACTTTGGGCAAGTCACTTAAGCCCCAATTGCCCCTCCAAAAAAAGAAAAAAAAAGAAAAAGAAATCTCACCTCAAACTTATCAACTGTTTAGTCAGAGATCAGTCATGTAACTTCTCTGAGGCTCACTTTCCCCACCTGTAAAATGAAGCAAATGGATTTGTTAACCTCCAAATTCCCTACCAGCTCTAATCTATGTCCTCATTATCTATGCATCTATGACTCTCTGTCTCTCTATGTGCCCCTCTGTGTGTCTATCTCTGTGTCACTGTGTCTCTGTGTCTCTGTGTCTCTCTCTGTCTCTCTTTTTTCTCTCTAATCTCCTGGGGTTTAACTATCATATCTTGACAGATGACTCCGAGATCAGTATCTCCAAGCCTTAGTCTCCCCTGAGCTTCAGACCCATCTCATCAATTGCCTATTTAGATATTTCAAATTTCAATGCTCAAGAGGCATATGAAAACTAATAAGATGACATTCAATAGGGAACAATGTTAAATCTTTTAATTAGGTACAAAAAAATCAACTGTACAAGTGTAAGTTGAGGAAAGCATGGATCACCCGTTTTTCTGAAAATATCTTGGGGTCTTAGTACACTATAAGCCCAATATGGGTGAGCAGTGTGGTGTGGTAACCAAATAGACCTTATCCAATCTCCTGCTGCATTAATAGAGGCACAGGTTCCAGGAACAGGGAAGTGGGGGATAATCCCACTTTTCTCTGCCCTTCTCAGAGTTCATCTGGAGGATTACGTTCAGCTCTGGACATCATGGTTGACTAAAGACATTGAAAAGCTGGACAGTGTCCAAAGAACTACCAGGCTGGTGAAGGGTCATTCATGGATCAACTGAAGGGGCTTGGTACGTTTAGCCTAGAGTAAGGAAGCATTGGGAGACATGAGAGCCATCTTCAAGTGTAGGTGAGGACGTCCCAGGGGAAAGGGTTTCGATCAGTTGTGTTTTGCCCCAGAAGGCAGAGCCATCAGGATGGGGTACTGATGGGAAAGAGGCTCAACAAGGCTCAATGTCAGTAAAATCTGCCCAACTTCCTACCAACGAGAGCTGTCCAGAGTGCTGAAGGTGAGTGGGCTGCCCAGAGAGGAGGGACAGGGGAGGAGGCACTACCTTGGAGGGCTTCCAGAAGATCACTTAGTTATGTTAGAGTGGGGATGCCTTTAGGAACTGTACTCGATGGCTCCTGGATCCCTACTCATTTGAACATTCTTTGATGTGTGAAGTCCAAAACAGATCTCCTACATTATCTTTCCCACTGACCCAACCTGTCTCCAAAGCTGGCCTGTTTCTACTGAAAGCATCCCCATTCTTCCTGTCTCCCAGTTTCAGAATTCTGATATTCTCCTCGGTTCCTCACTCTCTCTTCTCCACATGTCTAATCAGTCCCCAATCTGGTCACTCATTTCTCCACCATATCTCTCCCATCTGACCCCTGCTCTCTCCTCACACGGCCTTCACCTCAGTTCCTACCCCAGTCACCTCTCACTGAGGTCATGGCAATGGCTTCTTCTTTGGAGTCCCTGCCTCCAGTCTTTTCCCTTTCAGTCCATCCTCAACCCAGCAGCTGCCTTAAGCTCAGATCTGGCCTTGCTGCTCTCCTGCTCAATGTCCAGTGGCACCCTTTGGACTCTAAGATCAATTACAAACATCTGCAGTTAACAGATGTACAACCTCATCCCAATCTATCCTACCCACCTCTTTGGTCATGATTTCCCAACTCGACCTCTGCAATACAAACTGGTCTTTTCTCTGTTCCTCCCAAACAACCTTGCCCCTCCTGTCTCCCTGAATCTGCACTGGATGTTCCCATGCCTCAAATGTTCTCCCTCCTCATCTCTGCTCACACAACTCTTCTTTTCCTTCAAGACTCAACCCAAGCACCATGTCTACATGGAGCCTTCCTTTCCTGAGCCCACACCTGCTAATGGCATGCTGCCCTATCTCTCTTGTATTTGACTCCCTCATACTTTTTCTCTTTCTACCCTTATCCACAGCCTAGGAGGGGATGAGGAGCCAGTCTCAAAGCCACTTTGGCTCAGTGTCCAGTGTCCGTGCTTCTGGGACAGTCCCTTCATCTCTGTGCTCTGAGCATCTCCCTGGCATGATAAGGAGCAGAGAAGTCACCCAAATGCAGCGTCCATAGGGAAAGGCCCCTCAGCTTGTGGTAACCTGTATACATGAAATCACAGGTGGACTTGACAATGTGTCTATTCCTTTTTCATTTAGGCTTTTTACATACATGTATGTGTGTATATATATACTTATATATTTATACATGGACACACAAATGTGTTAATATATGTTCATATATACACCTGTATACACTTACACCTGTGTGTGCATGTATGTGTGTGTATGTGGTTTATCTACATATATTTACATCCCCAGGGTCTAGCACTGGGCAGAAAACATAGAAGTTTCCATTAATTTATGTTTGTTTGCTTACTTTTTTCCCTTGATAAGCCAGTGAAAAAGAAACCTGTCTCAGAACCCATAGAGTTAACAAAAAATAGCCCTTCTCTGCTGGTCTGTATAATGAGTCACTTGAACAGTCTTTGGCGTAAGGTATCTGCAGATCATTCCTGACTTCTCATTGGCTGCAGTTTCTAAAAACCTGCTCCAACGTTCCCTAGCAACACTCTTCTTCCAAATGAGGGGGGAACAGAGACAGTGGGGGTGGGGTGGGGAATTATGGAGCTTCATTGTCTGTTCCAGGCCCTTAGTCTCCCCTAGCCCAGCTCCCACACCACAGA
>NW_027187048.1:4973-10059 GCF_028583685.1 Petaurus breviceps papuanus | reverse complement strand
GTCCTTAGTTAAGGGTCTCTAAACAGCAGGTAGAGATGATTTGGTTTCCTGGCCACATGGGGCTAGGTTCAAACAAGGCAATAAGGTTTTTTTGTCAATTTCCACAATGGAACAATTTTTTTCTCACTGGATAGAAGTTGGACTAGAACTATAACTGAACAGAAAAAGAACTGAGCTGCCTGTAGAATTGAGTCACCAAATGGAGTTAATGTGGTTGACTCAGTTGGCTCAGTTTCCTCAGCCTGTGAGCAAGCAGTTTACATTTGAACTTCACAACAGTTAGAGCTACAGCTGGGTAAGCAAAATGTTGTTGGTATTTCAGGCATCGGTTACATTCAAGGATGTGAGTGTGGAATTCACCCTGGAGGAGTGGGGACAATTGAATTCATCTCAAAAGAAGCTGTACAGGGATGTGATGCTGGAGAACTATAGGAACTTGGTGTCTTTGGGTAAGAACAGCTACCCCTTTGGATTCTTGATACATAATGTGAGAACTTTCCAGATATTAACTGTTATCCTTTGCTATGCGAGAGGAAATATTCCTAATGCTTTTGTAGCCAAGAGACAGATTACTTGTGTTACTTGTTTCCAGGAAGAAAGGTCTTTGCTTGGTATGCTGGGAAATTGATTTCTTCTTTTGTTGTTATCCTTGAGAATATATCTTCCCCTCTCTTTTGCTTCAAGACTAAGATTTTCATTTTAAGCCCAGTGAGATTTTGTCATACACAGTGTTCCCACTGTCCAAGCAGGGAGTGAGTCAATAGAACCATTTTTTTTTTTACCAAGTCCTACTCTAATCCATTCCCCCATGATATAGAATATCCTCTAGTGGTCCTTTGGACTATGCTTGAGGTCTTCTAGCAGGCCTACTTTTTCCCCCAAGAGGGCTTACATGAATTTTGAAATCTTTTATTAAATTTTATGGATGTTTAAAAAAAAAAAACGTCATTTCTCTTCTCCCTAATACAAAAAAACCCCACAACCGTCCTTTTCCCTTGACCTTTCCAACTGAGCCCCACCTTAAAAAAATTTTTTTTCAAAATAAGATAAGCTAACCAGTTGGTTGTATAAGATACATTAATCAATCTTATCTCCCCATCTTTCTACTAAGAGTTGGAAGGAATATTTCTGTTATATAATACAGAATTCTTTAATGTACACTATTCTACCTATTTTGTGATAGAACTCTATGATGACACCCTAGGATATTTTCATTGAACAGGATTTGCCGTTTCCAAACCAGATGTGATCTACCAGTTGGAAAAAAAGGAAGCATCTCGGGTGCCAGACGCAGATGTTCCCAGAAGCAGCTGTCCAGGTGACTACATAAAATCCAATCACATGGGTCCCTGCAAACTAGAGATCTGTTGTTCATTTAGGTCAAAGCTCTTGTTAAATGTTAGACCAAAAGCCTCTGACAGCTTCTCAGGCCTGTTGAGAGGAGCTGAGACTTTCAAACTTCATTTTTAATTTCAATAAGTTACATTTTTTATTTATCTCTTTCCTGAAGTATGCCTCAACTCTCAAAGAAAGCTTTTTCCTTAAATAAGGCAGTTATTTCTCTTCAGTTCTCTGAAGATTCTCTTCTCCTAAGCAGACATTATCCTACCTCACTTCCATGAATTTCTTCTCATTTTGAAAATAAGTACATTACTTAAGATATTAAATAATGTACATTTTTGCCCTTCTGATATTTTCCTTCATTTTGTTTTCATGATTAAATGGCTTTGATGCTATTACTTTTAAAAATATCTCACCCTAACTTAATTTCCCTTTCTTCATTCTATCATGTTATGTGCCATCCTGTTTTTCTTTATGCTTTCAAATTATTTTTATAAAGGCAAAGCAGTATGTTCATACGATAGGACTTATGTAAGCCATAACTCAGTCATTGGACCTATTGGTTTTCATTATTTTGCTATTTCATAGAAAGCTGTTGTCAAACATTTTAGTGAGCACGCTTTCTTTGCTTTCAGTAACATTGAAGAAGCAGACCTAGTACTGGGACCATTGGGTCAAATGATGTGACCAGTTTTGTATCTTTAGCTGTGATTATTGTTCCTTTTCAGAAAAACGGCAGCAACTTAATAAGGAGGTATTTAAATATAATTGCCAAAATTGGTCATTTTAAGGGGATTTTGCTAGTCTGATGACTTCATTGCTCCAAATTGTTTTCATTCTTACTTCTTTGATTCCCAGAGTTTGAGTAGTGGTTCAGGGTGTTATTAATAATTTCTCTTGTCAACCGCACCTGTATGTCATTTACAGATTTCAGTCCCTTCTTTAGATAAGCTGGAATTTTAGAGGAAATGCATGGCAACCGTTGTCACCTTTTCCCCTTCATATTTCTTTTTTTTCTGTTTACTTGATGTATCTATTTCTCTTCCTGACTCTAAACTCAGCTCTCTATTTTCTTCATGTTCGGTCTTTTCTCCTCCCGTGTTCACCTCAGATGATAAGAGTACATTTTTAAGTCTCAGCATCATCTTTTTTTTTCCCTGAATCGGCTTATCCCATTCAAATATCATCCAATTAAAGAAGATTTAGGATTTATTCATCCCTCCAGGTGGATTCACCCTCAGTCAGGTCATTTACCTATGTAACCTTAGATTTATCATACTTTCAAATAAGATACATTGGTTTTTGGTGAAAGAACTTCTCAAGAGAGTAAGCAAGAGAATAGCTTGGGAATCTTTGAGCACATAATAACCTTTGGGAAGTGTGAAAAATGCAGGATTAACCACCTCCTTATTCTTCCTTTCAGAGAGCAGAGAATTTGCTGGCGATAAACATCCTGAATGTAATGAATGTGGGAAGGTCTTCTCGAGCAAGGAGCAGCTTACTGTGCATAAGGAAATTCATACTGGAGAGAAACCTTATGAATGTAGGGAATGTGGGAAGGCCTTCATTTGTAAACAAAATCTTAAAATTCACCACAGAGTTCATACTGGAGAGAAACCTTATGAATGTAGTGAATGTAGAAAAACCTTAACTACTAAGGCAGGACTTAAAATACATCAGAGAATTCATACTGGGGAGAAACCTTATGAATGTAGCGAATGCAGGAAGGCCTTCAATACTAAAAAACAACTTAAAATTCACCATAGAGTTCATAGTGGAGAGAAACCTTATGAATGTAGTGAATGTGGAAAAACCTTAAGTAGTAAGGCACGACTTAAAATACATCAGAGAATTCATACTGGGGAGAAACCTTATAAATGTAGTGAATGTGGGAAGGCCTTCAAGGATAAAGGCTGCCTTAGGGTGCATCACAGAATTCATACTAAAGGGGAACCATATAAATGTAGTGAATGGGGGAAGTCCTTAACTACTAACGTACAACTTAAAATACATCTGAGAGCTCATAGTGGAAAGAAACCTTATGAATGTAGTGAGTGTAGAAAGACCTTAACTACTAAGGCAAAACTTAAAATACATCAGAGAATTCATACTGGAGAGAAACCTTATGAATGTAGTGAATGTGGAAAAACCTTAAGTAGTAAGGCACGACTTAAAATACATCAGAGAATTCATACTGGAGAGAAACCTTATGAATGTAGTGAATGTGGGAAGACCTTCAGGGATAAGAGATGCCTTAGAGTGCATCACAGAATTCATACTAAAGAAGAACCCTATGTATGTAGTCACTGTGGAAAGGCCTGGAGGGATAAGACAAAACTTACCGAGCATGAGAGAATTCATACTGGAGAGAAACCTTACGAATGTAGTAAATGTGGAAAAACCTACCGCAGAAAGGACCGTCTTACTAGGCATCAGAGAGTTCATACTGGAGAGAAACCTTATGAATGTATTGAATGTGGGGAAACATTCAGTTATAAGGGAAACCTTAGACTGCATCACAGAATTCATATCGGAGAGAAACCTTATTATGAATGTAATGAACGTGGAAAGGCCTTCAGGAGCAAACAGTGCCTTGGTCTGCATCAGAGAATTCATGTTCGAAAGAAACCTTATGAGTGCAGTGCATGTGGCAAGACCTGGAGGGATAAGACGCAACTTACAGAGCATTACAGAATTCATACTGGGGAGAAACCTTATGAATGTAGCGATTGTGGGAAGGCTTTCATTAGTAAACAGCAACTTAAAATTCACCACAGAGTACATACTGGAGAGAAACCTTATGAATGTAGTGAATGTGGAAAGCCCTTAACTAGTAAGGCAGGACTTAAAATACATCAGAGAATTCACACTGGGGAGAAACCTTACAAATGTAGTGAATGTGAGAAGGCCTTCATTAGTAAACAACAACTTAAAATTCACCACAGAGTTCATACTGGAGAGGAACTTTATCAATGTAGTGAATGTGGAAAGGCCTTCAGGAGCAAACAGCGCCTTGGTCTGCATCAGAGAATTCATGTTAGGAAGAAACCTTATGAGTGCAGCATATGTGGGAAGACCTGGAGGTATAAGACGCAACTTACAGAGCATTACAGAATTCATACTGGTGAGAAACCTTATGAATGTAGTGATTGTGAGAAGGCTTTCATTAGTAAACAGCAACTTAAAATTCACCACAGAGTTCATACTGGAGAGAACCCTTATGAATGTAGTGAATGTGGAAAGACCTTAACTAGTAAGGCAGGACTTAAAATACATCAGAGAATTCATACTGGGGAGAAACCTTTTGCATGTAGTGAATGTGGGAAGGCCTTAACTACTAAGGCAGGACTTCAACTACATCAGAGAATTCATACTGGGGAGAAACCTTATGAATGTGGGGAATGTGGGAAGGCTTTCATTAGTAAACAACAACTTAAAATTCACCACAGAGTACACACTGGAGAGAAACCTTATGAATGTAGTGAATGTGGAAATACCTTAACTACTAAGGCAGGACTTAAAATACATCAGAGAATTCATACTGGTGAGAAACCTTATGCATGTAGTGAATGTGGGAAGGCCTTAACTACTAAGGCAGGACTTAAAATACATCAGAGAACTCATACTGGGGAGAAACCTTATGCATGTAGTGAATGTGGGAAAGCCTTTATTAGTATACAACAACGTAAAATTCACCGCAGAGTTCATACTGGAGAGAAACCTTATGAATGTAGTGAATGTGGAA
>NW_027187048.1:0-4963 GCF_028583685.1 Petaurus breviceps papuanus | reverse complement strand
TGGAAAAACCTTAACAACTAAGACCCTACTTAAAATGCATCAGAGAATTCATACTGGAGAGAAACCTTATGCATGTAGTGAATGTGGGAAGGCCTTAACTACTAAGTCAGGACTTAAAATACATCAGAGAATTCATACTGGGGAGAAACCTTATGAATGTAGTGAATGTGGGAAGGCCTTCATTAGTAAACAACAACTTAAAGTTCACCACAGAGTTCATACTGGAGAGAAACCTTATGAATGCAGTGAATGTGGAAAGGCCTTAACTACTAAGGCACTACTTAAAATACATCAGAGAATTCATACTGGGGAGAAACCTTATGCATGTAGTGAATGTGGGAAGGCCTTCATTAGTAAAAATTCACTTAAAATTCACCAAATAGTTCATACTGGAGAGAATCCTTAAGAATGTAGTGAATGTGGAAAGACCTTAACTGCTAAGGCATGACTTAAAATACATCAGAGAATTCATACTGTGGAGAAACCTTATGAATGTAGTGAATGTGGGAAGGCCTTCAGGATTAAGGGATACCTTAGAGTACATCACAGAATTCATTCTAAAGACGACCCCTTTGTATGTAAGAAAGGCCTGGAGGGATAAGAGGAGACTTATAGAGCATGAGAGAATTCATACTGGAGAGAAACTAGTCATCAGAGAGTTCATAGTGGAGATTTTTTTTTCCATTCATTTATGAATGTAATCAATGTGGGAAGACCTTCAGGAACAAGGGAAACCTTAGAGTGCATCACAGAATGCATACTGGAGAGAAACCCTATGAATGTAGTCATTATGGGACGGCCTGCAGAGACAAGACAGGACTTACAGGGCATCAGAGAATTCATCTTGGAGAGAAATGTTCTGAATGTAATGAATGTGGTAAGACTTTCAGAGTGATGTCATAACTTACTCAGCACCAAAATATTCACTCACAAAAGAAACCTTAAGAGTGGAGTGCATGTAGGATGGCCTTTAGATGGAGCACACTATGTCCATCAGAGAATCCATGCTGATGAGATTTCTTTATGAATGTCAGAATGCCTTCATTGAAATTCAGATCTTTTTAGACATTAAAAATTCATGTTGGAGAAAAAGTCAAAGACTAGGCACATTTTTGGACATACTTCCAAATTGCCCTCCAGAATGGTTGGATAAGTTCACAATTCCACCCAGAATGCATTCATGTTCCAATTTTCCCACATCTTTTCCCATATTTTGTCAGCTATTTCATTTTCATTATTTCAGCAAGTAGAAATAGAATTAGCCATATTACGGCTTCAGCTCAAGGGAAAAGTAGGGTCCATGGGTGCACATTGTTAGAAATAAAAATTCCCCACCAAACCCCCCCCCCCGCCCACATTTAAAATTAGTGTCATAGGAACCTTTCATAACAATAAGCATTCCTGAAGTACCTACCACATGCCAGGCACTGTGCTAAGTGGAGGATACAAAGAGTGGCAATAATGACTCCTGCCCTCAAGGAGCTTACAAACTAATCGGGGCAGAATTCTTTCTAAAATTATTTGTTCATCCAATGTTTAATTCAGTAAATAAAACAAGCATTTCCAAAACAATTTTTAAAAAATGATTGCTCATGACAGTGCAAGAGTGTTGTGTAAAATGTGCTATTCCTTTTAAATATACAAAGTTCTTTATATTTCCTTTCTCTCCCCCCCCCCCCAATATATGGCTACTATTGGATAGATTTTGTGTGAGTGTGTACAATCTTTCTATACATTCTTGTATTTATCAGTTTTTTTTTCTGGTTGAGAAATTCTTCAGTCCTTGGTATATATACCAGTCACTGCACTAGAAGACATAAATGAAACAATTTTTTGTGCAAGTGAAAGATGAAATGACTGAAGAAACAAACGTTCGGTCTTTTGGTCA
The DNA here is from genome assembly GCF_028583685.1 of Petaurus breviceps papuanus. Taxonomy (NCBI): domain Eukaryota; kingdom Metazoa; phylum Chordata; class Mammalia; order Diprotodontia; family Petauridae; genus Petaurus; species Petaurus breviceps. The sequence continues at coordinate 3,075 of NW_027187048.1, read as the reverse complement.
TATCGGTTTTATATTAAGGAAGGTGTGACAGTTATATAACAAAGTGGTTCTAGGACCCTTCCTCAAGTTAGGGCTGGACCCAGAATATAGCAGAAGACATACTTTTATACATTAAAAACCCAAAGAAAATCAATTAATAGCAACTAATACAATTTTAGGTAATCTGATTTCTATTTGGAGGAAAGAGTTGAAGGGAACCAAACCATCTCATCTAGGATTCAGGCTGGTCCTTGATAGTTAGCTCTGGGTTTTCACAGTGTTGCTTTCGTTCCGTATGGCTGGCACAGTTTTTCCCATTGATACAGCTATAAATCAGAGCCCTCCTGATATGCAGAGATTCAGGCCTATGCCCTGTTCTGCGATTCTGTTAGCTGCCTTTCATGATTTGTATACATTCTTAGATAACTAAGATATAGTATATAATAATAATATAATTATCAATTATTTTTATTAAAAATATATTAAATATATCGAATATATAGATAATAAATAAATTATAATTATTAATAAATATATTTGTTATTGTAATATAATAATAAATATATTATGATAATAATAATAATGCTGTGTATTGGATACAGCAAGGCCGTGGTTATCATCACGGCCTAACAACATCACTATCTGGCATCTTGAAATTGAAGAAAGCAGTATTAAAAATGAAGTGCCTTATAATTACCTTGTTTGTTTCTTTATAAAAACCTTGCTCATGGTATAAATAAGCAGATTGCATCAATTAATCATGCCAGGCCTATGGCATTCACTCACACTTTCACGATCTAGTGTATCATTTTAGAGATGGCTTAAAAATTCTCTCTACAAATATTAGGCACTTTCCATGTTGGGATGCAGAAAAGAAAGGTTCAATTCCCTGAATTAAAAAAAAAAAAAGATGGTGTCTTGTTCCTCCAACACACACACACACACACACACACACACATACGTTTGTATATAATCCAAAGAATATGTAAGGAATAACTAGTTGTTCCCTATGGGGTCAGTTTTCAGAGGAGCCATGCTTGGGATGTAGAATTGTGAGGATTCCTTACCTCAGTGTTCTTAGATCTAAATGGGTTTCCTGTCATCATAACTTAGTTCCTTATTTGAGGGTCTCTCAAGGGCAGGTATAGGAGTTCTGGTTTCCCAGGCACAGGGGCTAGATTTAATGCAAAAAGGTTTTCTCCCAATTCCCACAATTAAATACATTTTTTTCCCCCAAGACAGTAGTTGGATTAGACCTCTAATTGAACAGAAAAAGAGCTGAGCTGCCTCCAAAATTGAATCCCAAAATGGAGTCAGTGAGCTTGACTCAAAGCACCTCCATTCCCTGTAGCACTTGCTATCCTGATACCCTCCATTCCCTCAATCTGCTGGCAAATAGTTTACATTTGAACTTCATAACACTTAGAGTTATAGCTGGGTGAGCACAAATGTTTTGGGTATTTTAAGAATTTGTGACATTCAAGGATGTCGCTGTGGAATTTACCTGAGAGGAGTGGGTATAACTGAACCCATCTCAGAAAAAGTTGTAGAGAGATGAGATTCTGGAGAACCTGATGTCTTTGAGTAAGAACGGCTTCCCGTTTGGAGTCGTGATAAATGCTATGACAACTTTCAAGATTTTAACAAGTGTTCCTTGGTATACAAGAGTAAACTATTCCTAATACTTCTGTAGCCATGAGAGATTACTTGTGCTACCTGTTTCCAGGGGAAAAAAGTCTTTGCTTAGTAAGCCTGGAAATCGAATTCATAATTTGTTGTTATCTTTGAGAATGTATCTTCCCCTCTGTTGCTTCAAATCCAAGATTTTCTTTTTAATCTCAATGTAGGTTTCATCACACATAGTGTTCGCACTGTCTAAGCAGGGAGTGAGTCAACTGAACTCTGTTTTTCTCTAAGTCCAGCTCAGTAATCCATTTTACCATAATATAGAATGTCCTATATTGGTCCTTTGTATGATGCTTGAGGTCTTCCTAACAGGCCTACTTTTTTCCCCAAAGAGGGCTTAAATTAGTTTTTAATTCTTTCGTTAAGTTTTATGGATACTTTTTATTTATTTATTTGCTTTTTGAAGGACTATTGGGGTTAAGTGACTTGCCCAAAGTCACATGGCTAATAATTGTGTCACATGTCTGAGGCCAGATTTGAACTCAGGTCCTCTTGACTCCAGGGCCAGTGCTCTATTCACTGCACCACCTAGCCACCCAGATACTATTTTAAAAATGTAATTTTTCTTCTCCCTGACATCTTGGAAAAAAAAAACCCAACAATTCTACTCCTCTTTGCACCCAGCCCTTTAAGCCCCTGTAATGGGAATGTACATTTTTAAGATCTTCCCTGCCCCTAGGCTAAAGTGCACCTGGAGCCTGGGGTGGGAGGCTTGTTTTTCAGTAGATACTTTTTGATTGGCCAGTGGGTCCAGAAGGTTGTTATATTCTCTGAGCCAGGATAAGGCTATATAATCCCTGATGTGAGGCTTTGCTTTGGGGCTCACTTTGAGAAGTGTTCTGTGATTTGAACAGATGAGACTCTGGGAAGCTGTTGTTGAGAACCCCCCGGCTTTGAAAAACCCAGATGTTGATTTGGGGTTTACTTTGAGAAGTGTTCTGTGATTTGATGAGATGAAACTCTGGGAAGCTGTTGTTGAGAGCCCCCCGGCTTTGAAAAACCCAGATGTTGATTTAGTATGGATGTAATGGTTGGACAGTTTGGAAACCTGTGTAATTGATTTGTTTCTCTGTCTTGATAATTCTGTCTGTATACTCTGAAGTTTGGGGTGCTAAACTTTTTCCCCTGAACTAGGTAAATGATATATATATTTGACTGATTAAAGTAAGCTTGTTAACTCATTTTGAGTAGTTTTCCTTTAACAAAGCAGATCTAAGAAACTGTGTTGGCAGCCACCCTAGGGACGCTGGGGTGTTTGCTGCTACAGCCCCACATTTGAAAAACAAAAATGTCAGACAAAATCAGCTAACCTAGTGACCTTGGTGGTATCAGATACATTGAACTCCTATATTCCTCCTCCCTGCCCCCCACCTTTTACTAAGAGTTGGAAGAAATATTTCCTCTATCTGT
>NW_027187047.1:6978-11177 GCF_028583685.1 Petaurus breviceps papuanus | reverse complement strand
TTTAAAAAAGCAAACAGAAACTTGTCTCATGACCAAAGTCTTCCCCCTCGTTTCCCAAAGACCAGCGGCAGCCAAGTCCCAAGGATCTGGGGAACCAGGGAATGGACACCCAGCTTTCATCCATACGTTCAATAGGTGTCCAAGGACTGTCTTAGAAGAGCTCATATTTCCGTTTTAACTCTTTCAATTTTTCAACTGGGGGTGGGGAGAAGAGAGAAGAAAATCAGTAAGTTTCATGAGTATGTGATTCTTGGGAAACTCCTCTCGTTTCCATCAGGAACCTGTCTGTTCCATCACTGCCCCCCCAACTGCCCCCAGATGGGCTCTTCCCCCACTGCCATGGTCAGAGCTGCCCAGCCCCAAACAAAGAAAACAAGCTTTGCCACAGTCCTTGACACCTGTTCAAGTCCTCTTCTGACGTCCTGCTGAATCTGAGGAGAGACCTTGGGTGCTTCCTAATCCCCCACCGACTGCTCCCAGAGCCCCACTGTACTGAAGCCACTCTCTCTAAAGGGCATTGACGACCTTTTCCCTTTTTTAAATCAAAGGGCCTTGCTCAAGTCTTTCTCCTCCTTCAAACTGCTGCGACATCTGCCAGCGAGCCGATAGCCCACCCCCACCCCGATCTCTCCCCTCTGAGGTTTCCATGATTTTACACTTACAAGTTCTCCCTGTATGGCCACTCTCTCAGTTGTCTTCATCGTCCTCATCCTGCTCTCTAACTGGGGGTGCTGGGGTGTTCCAGGCCCCCTTCTCTTCTCTCTCCCCACTCTTTCCCTTGGTGAGTTCAGTCACTCCTACAGGTTCACTTATCTCTATACAGGTGACTCTGAAACCTACATATCCTGGCCTACTCCTTCCTTCCCTCTAACCTCTCACCCCCAACTCTGACCCTAGGACACTGCCACTGGGGAGGTCCTGCTGGCATCTCAAACTCTGGATGCATCCTCATCTTCCTCCCTAAACAACTCACCTGCTTTTGTGGGGGCACCACCATCCTCCAGCCACCTTGGCCCAGTCTTTGACTCTTCCTTCTCCCCACCCAATCATCATCCAATAAAAAGCAAAGTTGTATCAGTCCTATCCCAACCCTCTCTCCTGTGCACTTGCCTGCCCTTCTCTCCAGTCTCCAAAACCCCACCCTAATTCAGGCCCTCAGGACTTCTCATTCATTTCATAAGTATGGAATAAACATATACTACTAGATGGCTGGCCCTGAGCCCACAGCCTCTCCCCTGGATGACTGACATAGTGTCTGAAGGTAGATCCTGCCTCCTGTCTTTGCCCACTCCAAGCTGCCAAAAGAAACCTCTTAAGGCCCAGTTCTGGCCATGTGTAATGGAAATGCAGATTTAAAGATCTTCCCTGCCCCTAGGCTAACGTGCACCTGGAGCCTGGGGTGGGAGGCTGGTTTTTCAGTAGATACTTTTTGATTGGCCAGTGGGTCAATAAAGTTGTTACATTCTCTGAGCCAGGAGAAGGCTATATAAGCCCTGATGTGTAGCTTTGTTTTGGGACTCACTTTGAGAAGTGTTCTGTGATTTGATCTGAATTCTGGGAAGCCGTTGTTGAGAGTCCCCCGGCTTTGAAAAACCCAGAATGTGGAAACCCAGATGTTGACTGGGTATGGATGTAATGGTTGGACAGTTTGGAAATCTGTCTACTTGATGTTTCTGTCTTGATAATTATGCCTGTATACTTTGAGGTTCAGGGTGCTGACCTTTTCTCCTGAACAAGGTAAACGATATATGTCTGACTGATTAAAGTAAGCTTGTTAACCCATTTTGAGTTGCTTTCCTTTAACAAAGCAGATCCAAGAACCTGTGTGAGCAGGCACCTCGGGGACACTGGGTGCTTGCTGCTACACCATGTCCCTCCCTTGCTCAACATCCTCCCACGGCTCCCTCTTGCTTACAAGATGAAAGAGGGACTCTCAGCCCGGCCTTTAAGGCCCTCTACAATTTCTCCATCCTATCTCTCCAGGATTATTTCACACTGGGACATTTTCCACACATTCCATGTTCCAGCCAAACTGCACTATGAGCAGTCCTCTGAATTCAACAGCCCATCTCCAGCCTCTAGGCATTTGCCTAGGCCGTCCCCCCCTCCCACACACTGGTAATGTCCCTCCTCCCTCCCCCTTCACCCCAGCCTTTCAGACTTCTTTCTTCTCCCTTCAAGTTTCAGCTCAGGTGCCAAATCTTGGGTTGAGGGTTGAGTGTTTCCTGATTCCCTCCATGCTATCTCACACTCTGCCGCCTCCAACCCACCTTCCCCCACCCCCCAAAGCTGCAAGGTACTTCTCTCCCTTCACCAGTCTTCACTTTGTCTTGGTCTCTCCTTGAATGCCAATGTCTCCACCTTAAAATACCAAGTATCTGGGAAAATGTTGGCCACCCCCTAGCCCCCATCCCACCCTAGGAAAACAGCAGCTCCTTCACGGTGGTCTGGCTCCTTAAAAATGCTTGTATTACTGCACCTAATGCAAGACCCACCACATGTTTGCTGAATGAATAAAGCAGCCTACACACCACAGCCCCTGAAGATGACAGTAACCACTCCCATTTATAGAGCTCTGGAAGGTTTTCAAAGCACTTTCCTTCAAATGGGATAAAATTTGGCAAAGTGCTTAGCAAACTTTAAAGTTTTACATAAATGATAGCCATTTTTTTAAAAATGACTGTTTCTGTTAAGAAATGGATGGCAGGTCGGATGGATTGTCAAGTTGTGGCCCATGATGGAGAGGACCCTAATTTGCTTTCCCAGGTGGGTGTGCTGTGGTTTGTCGCTGTCTTGAGGAGCAGAGGTTACATACCCAGGGTCACCATGCAGTTGCCTTCACCCAAATAGGCTTTCTCCTGTTGGAGCTGCTCCGTTATACCCTCCACCATCATACAGGCATCCATGACCGCATTGATAGCTTTCAGGTCCTGCAGAAGAAGCAGAGAAACAAGGTCCTTCATGCTGGGACTGTCAACCCTGAAAATGCCCTGTACTGCATCCCATACCATCCACGGGGACGGATCCAGACTCATCACCCATGATTAGGCCCAACACCATACAGTCCTCTTCCTCTATCCCAAGCCTGCCACACATCAGTCCCAGGATGCCCAAAGGAGGGCACCCCTCCTTACTTGTGGATTCCTGCTGAAGCTCCAAATAACTGCAGTGCGTCCCAATACCCCCACACTGTCCTTCCGCCTACCCCCTTCCCCCCAGGGCCCTATATTCTCCTTAAGCTTCCATGTGCTTCTGTGATGCTAGAGACAATTCAAACCAGCTCAACAATAGCTGTTCAGGTTTCAGTGTGAGCATTTACATATACCTCCAAAATAAACAAATGCTTATTTGTTTTTTTGATCCTCTAGACTTAAGTAATGGAGAAAATGTTAATAAAGAAGACTAAACATAGAAGAGTGTGGGTATACATTTTTTTCCTCAAAGAGTCAATTTCAACATTTACCAGCACACCACTGCAACTTACCCACAAACATGCAACTCGGAAAAAAGGTATGGAGCCCCTGCCAAGCCTCTACAGGACCCAATGGAAAAATTCTGCTTTAGGACATACTCTGGACAAATGGGGAGGGGAAGAGGACCACCTGTATTCCCATCTCACCCTGCGAACACCATCCTGACCCCAGGGAGGATACTATCTAAAGGGCCTAATGACAAATCCCAGTTCAGATCAATGTGCATCAGGGATAGGCTGGCAAGGAGGTCACACAGGGCTTACCTGGTTGTAGAGGGTGACAGTATCACATACATTCTGAAAGAATGGACCACTGGGGTTGATGTTGGGAGTTGGGCGTTTACAGTACTCATGAAGCTCATCCTCAAAAATGTGTATGAAAGCAATCACCAGATGATGGAAATCTGAGAGAGTCAAGCCCAAGGTACCACTAACTTGGATGTAGGCTTTCCCACAGTGGGGAGAACACTGCAAGATCAGAAGCAAGAGATAAGGGCCTTCACTCTGTGAGCTTCCCAGGACCTTTCTGGGGGCTTCCCCATTGCCTGGGGTCCTGCTGATACAAGGGGTAGCATACGTGCCTCCCTCTCTCTGTGTAACCCATAGGCATGAGTTCATTCCTGTAGCTCTGGCGGAACCAACAAGCCCTGACTAAACTCTTCCTGGGATGCAGCACCTGGGTGCAAGGCATGGGGCTAGAAAGACAAGCACCAAGCAGTGCTGTGAT